>NW_027526624.1:0-223552 GCF_052857255.1 Amblyomma americanum
AAGAGACACTTGTAAAACCGATGTGTTCAGATTTACCTCGTTTTCGGTCTAAAACAGCTTGTTTCGTTGGACTAAGCAAGAATACATGCTTTTCGCGCAGTTATAAGAGAAAAAAGTTTTGATGCGTATCAGAGGAACACTTGTAAAACCGATGTGTTCAGATTTAGCTCGTTTCGGTCTAAAACAGCTTGTTTCGTTGTATTAAGCAAGAATACATGCTTTTCGCGCAGTTATAAGAGAAAAAGTTTTGACGCGTATTAGAGAGACACTTGTAAAACCGATGTGTTGTGATTTAGATCGATTCGGTCTAAAACAGCTTGTTTCGTTGTATTAAGCAAGAATACATGCTTTTCACGCAGTTATAAGAGAAAAAGTTTTGACGAGTATCACGTAGATACTTGTAAAACCGATGTGTTCAGATTTAGCTCGTTTCAGTCTAAAACAGCTTGTTTCGTTGTATTAAGCACGAATACATGCTTTTCGCGCAGTTATAAGAGAAAAAGTTTTGACGAGTATCACGTGGAACACTTGTAATACCGATGTGTTGTGATTTAGCTCGTTTCGGTCTAAAACAGCTTGATTCGCTGTATTAAGCAAGAATAACATGCTTTTTCGCGCAGTTATAAAAGAAAAAGTTTTGACGCGTATCAGAGGAACACTTGTAAAACCGATGTGTTGTGATTTAGCTCATTTCGGTCTAAAACAGCTTGTTTCGCTGTATTAAGCAAGAATACATGCTTTTCGCGCAGTTATAAGAGAAAAAGTTTTGACGCGTATTAGAGAGACACTTGTAAAACCGATGTGTTCAGATTTACCTCGTTTCGGTCTAAAACAGCTTGTTTCGTTGTATTAAGCAAGAATACATGCTTTTCGCGCAGTTATAAGAGAAAAAGTTTTGACGCGTATTAGAGAGACACTTGTAAAACCGATGTGTTGTGATTTAGCTCGTTTCGGTCTAAAACAGCTTGTTTCGTTGTATTGAGCAAGAATACATGCTTTTCGCGCAGTTATAAGAGAAAAAGTTTTGACGAGTATCACGTGGATACTTGTAAAACCGATGTGTTCAGATTTAGCTCGTTTTGGGTCAAAAACAGCTTGTTTCGTTGTATTAAGCAAGAATACATGCTTTTCGCGCAGTTATAAGAGAAAAAGTTTTGACGCGTATCAGAGGAACACTTGTAAAACCGATGTGTTGTGATTTAGCTCGTTTCTGTCTAAAACAGCTTGTTTCGCTGTATTAAGGAAGAATACATGCTTTTCGCGCACTTATAAGAGAAAAAGTTTTGACGCGTATCAGAGGAACACTTGTAAAACCGATGTGTTGTGATTTAGCTCGTTTCGGTCTAAAACAGCTTGTTTCGCTGTATTAAGCAAGAATACATGCTTTTCGCGCAGTTATAAGAGAAAAAGTTTTGACGCGTATCAGAGGAACACTTGTAAAACCGATGTGTTGTGATTTAGCTCGTTTCGGTCCAAAACAGCTTGTTTCGCTGTATTAAGGAAGAATACATGCTTTTCGCGCACTTATAAGAGAAAAAGTTTTGACGCGTATCAGAGGAACACTTGTAAAACCGATGTGTTGTGATTTAGCTCGTTTCGGTCTAAAACAGTTTGTTTCGCTGTATTAAGCAAGAATACATGCTTTTCGCGCAGTTATAAGAGAAAAAGTTTTGACGCGTATCAGAGGAACACTTGTAAAACCGATGTGTTCAGATTTAGCTCGTTTCGGCCTAAAACAGCTTGTTTCGTTGTATTAAGCACGAATACATGCTTTACGCGCAGTTATAGAAGAAAAAGTTTTGACGCGTATCAGAGACACTTGTAAAACCGATGTGTTGTGATTTAGCTCGTTTCGGTCTAAAACAGCTTGTTTCGTTGTATAAGCAAGAATACATGCTTTTCGCGCAGTTATAAGAGAAAAAGTTTTGATGCGTGTCACAGGGACACTTGTAAAACCGATGTGTTCAGATTTAGCTCGTTTCGGTCTAAAACAACTTGTTTCGTTGTATTAAGCACGAATACATGCTTTACGCGCAGTTATAGAAGAACAAGTTTTGACGCCTATTAGAGAGACACTTGTAAAACCGATGTGTTATGATTTAGCTCGTTTCGGTCTAAAACAGCTTGTTTCGTTGTATTAAGCAAGAATACATGCTTTTCGCGCAGTTATAGAAGAAAAGTTTTGACGCGTATCAGAGGAACACTTGTAAAACTGATGTGTTGTGATTTAGCTCATTTCGGTCTAAAACAGCTTGTTTCGTTGTATTAAGCAAGAATACATGCTTTTCGCGCAGTTATAAGAGAAAAAGTTTTGACGCGTGTCACAGGGACACTTGTAAAACCGATGTGTTCAGATTTAGCTCGTTTCGGTCTAAAACAGCTTGTTTCGTTGTATTAAGCACGAATACATGCTTTTCGCGCAGTTATAAGAGAAAAAGTTTTGACGAGTATCACGTGGAACACTTGTAATACCGATGTGTTGTGATTTGGCACGTTTCGGTCTAAAACAGCTTGTTTCGTTGTATTAAGCAAGAATACATGCTCTTCACGCAGTTATAAGAGAAAAAGTTTTGACGCGTATCAGAGGAACACTTGTAAAACCGATGTGTTCAGATTTAACTCTTTTCGGACTAAAACAGCTTGTTTCGTTGTATTAGGCACGAATACATGCTTTTCGCGCAGTTATAAGGGAAAAAGTTTTGACGCGTATCAGAGGAACACTTGTAAAACCGATGTGTGTTGATTTAGCTCGTTTCAGTCTAAAACAGCTTGTTTCGCTGTATTAAGCACGAATACATGCTTTTCGCGCAGTTATAAGAGAAAAAGTTTAGACGCGTATCAGAGGAACAATTGTAAAACCGATGTGTTGTGATTTAGCTCGTTTCGGTCTAAAACAGCTTGTTTCGCTGTATTAAGCAGAAATACATGCTTTTCGCGCAGTGATAAGAGAAAAAGCTTTAAAGGCGTGTCACAGGGACACTTGTAAAACCGATGTGTTCAGATTTACCTCGTTTCGGTCTAAAACAGCTTGTTTCGTTGGACTAAGCACGAATATGTGCTTTTCGCGCAGCTATAAGAGAAAAAAGAGTTGACGCGTATCAGAGGAACACTTGTAAAACCGATGTGTTGTGATTTAGCTCGTTTCGGTCTAAAACAGCTTGTTTCGCTGTATTAAGCAAGAATACATGCTTTTCGCGCAGTTATAAGAGAAAAAAATTTGACGCGTATCAGAGGAACACTTGTAAAACCGATGTGTTGTGATTTAGCTCGTTTTGGTCGAAAACAGCTTGTTTCGCTGTATTAAGCAGGAATACATGCTTTTCGCGCAGTTATAAGAGAAAAAGTTTTAAAGGCATGTCACAAGGACACTTGTAAAACCGATGTGTTCAGATTTACCTCGTTTCCGTCTAAAACAGCTTGTTTCGTTGGACTAAGCAAGAATACATGCTTTTCGCGCAGTTATAAGAGAAAAAAGTTTTGATGCGTATCAGAGGAACACTTGTAAAACCGATGTGTTCAGATTTAGCTCGTTTCGGTCTAAAACAGCTTGTTTCGTTGTATTAAGCAAGAATACATGCTTTTCGCGCGGTTATAAGAGAAAAAGTTTTGACGCGTATTAGAGAGACACTTGTAAAACCGATGTGTTGTGATTTAGCTCGTTTCGGTCTAAAACAGCTTGTTTCGTTGTATTAAGCAAGAATACATGCTTTTCGCGCAGTTATAAGAGAAAAAGTTTTGACGAGTATCACGTGGATACTTGTAAAACCGATGTGTTCAGATTTAGCTCGTTTCGGTCTAAAACAGCTTGTTTCGTTGTATTAAGCACGAATACATGCTTTTCGCGCAGTTATAAGAGAAAAAGTGTTGACGAGTATCACGTGGAACACTTGTAATACCGATGTGTTGTGATTTAGCTCGTTTCGGTCTAAAACAGCTTGATTCGCTGTATTAAGCAAGAATACATGCTTTTCACGCAGTTATAAGAGAAAAAGTTTTGACGCGTATCAGAGGAACACTTGTAAAACCGATGTGTTGTGATTTAGCTCATTTCGGTCTAAAACAGCTTGTTTCGTTGTATTAAGCAAGAATACATGCTTTTCGCGCAGTTATAAGAGAAAAAGTTTTGACGCGTGTCACAGGGACACTTGTAAAACCGATGTGTTCAGATTTAGCTCGTTTCGGTCTAAAACAACTTGTTTCGTTGTATTAAGCACGAATACATGCTTTACGCGCAGTTATAGAAGAACAAGTTTTGACGCCTATTAGAGAGACACTTGTAAAACCGATGTGTTATGATTTAGCTCGTTTCGGTCTAAAACAGCTTGTTTCGTTGTATTAAGCAAGAATACATGCTTTTCGCGCAGTTATAAGAGAGAAAGTTTTGACGAGTATCACGTGGATACTTGTAAAACCGATGTGTTCAGATTTAGCTCGTTTCGGTCTAAAACAGCTTGTTTCGTTGTATTAAGCAAGAATACATGCTTTACGCGCAGTTATAGAAGAAAAAGTTTTGACGCGTATCAGAGGAACACTTGTAAAACCGATGTGTTGTGATTTAGCTCATTTCGGTCTAAAACAGCTTGTTTCGTTGTATTAAGCAAGAATACATGCTTTTCGCGCAGTTATAAGAGAAAAAGTTTTGACGCGTGTCACAGGGACACTTGTAAAACCGATGTGTTCAGATTTAGCTCGTTTCGGTCTAAAACAGCTTGTTTCGTTGTATTAAGCACGAATACATGCTTTTCGCGCAGTTATAAGAGAAAAAGTTTTGACGAGTATCACGTGGAACACTTGTAATACCGATGTGTTGTGATTTGGCACGTTTCGGTCTAAAACAGCTTGTTTCGTTGTATTAAGCAAGAATACATGCTCTTCACGCAGTTATAAGAGAAAAAGTTTTGACGCGTATCAGAGGAACACTTGTAAAACCGATGTGTTCAGATTTAACTCTTTTCGGACTAAAACAGCTTGTTTCGTTGTATTAGGCACGAATACATGCTTTTCGCGCAGTTATAAGGGAAAAAGTTTTGACGCGTATCAGAGGAACACTTGTAAAACCGATGTGTGTTGATTTAGCTCGTTTCGGTCTAAAACAGCTTGTTTCGCTGTATTAAGCACGAATACATGCTTTTCGCGCAGTTATAAGAGAAAAAGTTTAGACGCGTATCAGAGGAACAATTGTAAAACCGATGTGTTGTGATTTAGCTCGTTTCGGTCTAAAACAGCTTGTTTCGCTGTATTAAGCAGAAATACATGCTTTTCGCGCAGTGATAAGAGAAAAAGCTTTAAAGGCGTGTCACAGGGACACTTGTAAAACCGATGTGTTCAGATTTACCTCGTTTCGGTCTAAAACAGCTTGTTTCGTTGGACTAAGCACGAATACATGCTTTTCGCGCAGCTATAAGAGAAAAAAGAGTTGACGCGTATCAGAGGAACACTTGTAAAACCGATGTGTTGTGATTTAGCTCGTTTCGGTCTAAAACAGCTTGTTTCGCTGTATTAAGCAAGAATACATGCTTTTCGCGCGGTTATAAGAGAAAAAGTTTTGACGCGTATTAGAGAGACACTTGTAAAACCGATGTGTTGTGATTTAGCTCGTTTCGGTCTAAAACAGCTTGTTTCGTTGTATTAAGCACGAATACATGCTTTTCGCGCAGTTATAAGAGAAAAAGTTTAGACGCGTATCAGAGGAACAATTGTAAAACCGATGTGTTGTGATTTAGCTCGTTTCGGTCTAAAACAGCTTGTTTCGCTGTATTAAGCAGAAATACATGCTTTTCGCGCAGTGATAAGAGAAAAAGCTTTAAAGGCGTGTCACAGGGACACTTGTAAAACCGATGTGTTCAGATTTACCTCGTTTCGGTCTAAAACAGCTTGTTTCGTTGGACTAAGCACGAATACATGCTTTTCGCGCAGCTATAAGAGAAAAAAGAGTTGACGCGTATCAGAGGAACACTTGTAAAACCGATGTGTTGTGATTTAGCTCGTTTCGGTCTAAAACAGCTTGTTTCGCTGTATTAAGCAAGAATACATGCTTTTCGCGCAGTTATAAGAGAAAAAAATTTGACGCGTATCAGAGGAACACTTGTAAAACCGATGTGTTTTGATTTAGCTCGTTTTGGTCTAAAACAGCTTGTTTCGCTGTATTAAGCAGGAATACATGCTTTTCGCGCAGTTATAAGAGAAAAAGATTTAAAGGCATGTCACAAGGACACTTGTAAAACCGATGTGTTCAGATTTACCTCGTTTCCGTCTAAAACAGCTTGTTTCGTTGGACTAAGCAAGAATACATGCTTTTCGCGCAGTTATAAGAGAAAAAAGTTTTGATGTGTATCAGAGGAACACTTGTAAAACCGATGTGTTCAGATTTAGCTCGTTTCGGTCTAAAACAGCTTGTTTCGTTGTATTAAGCAAGAATACATGCTTTTCGCGCGGTTATAAGAGAAAAAGTTTTGACGCGTATTAGAGAGACACTTGTAAAACCGATGTGTTGTGATTTAGCTCGTTTCGGTCTAAAACAGCTTGTTTCGTTGTAATAAGCAAGAATACATGCTTTTCGCGCAGTTATAAGAGAAAAAGTTTTGACGAGTATCACGTGGATACTTGTAAAACCGATGTGTTCAGATTTAGCTCGTTTCGGTCTAAAACAGCTTGTTTCGTTGTATTAAGCACGAATACATGCTTTTCGCGCAGTTATAAGAGAAAAAGTGTTGACGAGTATCACGTGGAACACTTGTAATACCGATGTGTTGTGATTTAGCTCGTTTCGGTCTAAAACAGCTTGATTCGCTGTATTAAGCAAGAATACATGCTTTTCGCGCAGTTATAAGAGAAAAAGTTTTGACGCGTATCAGAGGAACACTTGTAAAACCGATGTGTTGTGATTTAGCTCATTTCGGTCTAAAACAGCTTGTTTCGTTGTATTAAGCAAGAATACATGCTTTTCGCGCAGTTATAAGAGAAAAAGTTTTGACGCGTGTCACAGGGACACTTGTAAAACCGATGTGTTCAGATTTAGCTCGTTTCGGTCTAAAACAGCTTGTTTCGTTGTATTAAGCACGAATACATGCTTTTCGCGCAGTTATAAGAGAAAAAGTTTTGACGAGTATCACGTGGAACACTTGTAATACCGATGTGTTGTGATTTGGCACGTTTCGGTCTAAAACAGCTTGTTTCGTTGTATTAAGCAAGAATACATGCTTTTCACGCAGTTATAAGAGAAAAAGTTTTGACCCGTATCAGAGGAACACTTGTAAAACCGATGTGTTCAGATTTAACTCTTTTCGGACTAAAACAGCTTGTTTCGTTGTATTAGGCACGAATACAAGCTTTTCGCGCAGTTATAAGGGAAAAAGTTTTGACGCGTATCAGAGGAACACTTGTAAAACCGATGTGTTGGGATTTAGCTCGTTTCGGTCTAAAACAGCTTGTTTCGCTGTATTAAGCACGAATACATGCTTTTCGCGCAGTTATAAGAGAAAAAGTTTAGACGCGTATCAGAGGAACAATTGTAAAACCCATGTGTTGTGATTTAGCTCGTTTCGGTCTAAAACAGCTTGTTTCGCTGTATTAAGCAGAAATACATGCTTTTCTCGCAGTGATAAGAGAAAAAGCTTTAAAGGCGTGTCACAGGGACACTTGTAAAACCGATGTGTTCAGATTTACCTCGTTTCGGTCTAAAACAGCTTGTTTCGTTGGACTAAGCACGAATACATGCTTTTCGCGCAGCTATAAGAGAAAAAAGAGTTGACGCGTATCAGAGGAACACTTGTAAAACCGATGTGTTGTGATTTAGCTCGTTTCGGTCTAAAACAGCTTGTTTCGCTGTATTAAGCAAGAATACATGCTTTTCGCGCAGTTATAAGAGAAAAAAATTTGACGCGTATCAGAGGAACACTTGTAAAACCGATGTGTTGTGATTTAGCTCGTTTTGGTCTAAAACAGCTTGTTTCGCTGTATTAAGCAGGAATACATGCTTTTCGCGCAGTTATAAGAGAAAAAGTTTTAAAGGCATGTCACAAGGACACTTGTAAAACCGATGTGTTCAGATTTAGCTCGTTTCCGTCTAAAACAGCTTGTTTCGTTGGACTAAACAAGAATACATGCTTTTCGCGCAGTTATAAGAGAAAAAAGTTTTGATGCGTATCAGAGGAACACTTGTAAAACCGATGTGTTCAGATTTAGCTCGTTTCGGTCTAAAACAGCTTGTTTCGTTGTATTAAGCAAGAATACATGCTTTTCGCGCGGTTATAAGAGAAAAAGTTTTGACGCGTATTAGAGAGACACTTGTAAAACCGATGTGTTGTGATTTAGCTCGTTTCGGTCTAAAACAGCTTGTTTCGTTGTATTAAGCAAGAATACATGCTTTTCGCGCAGTTATAAGAGAAAAAGTTTTGACGAGTATCACGTGGATACTTGTAAAACCGATGTGTTCAGATTTAGCTCGTTTCGGTCTAAAACAGCTTGTTTCGTTGTATTAGGCACGAATACATGCTTTTCGCGCAGTTAGAAGAGAAAACGTTTTGACGAGTATCACGTGGAACACTTGTAATACCGATGTGTTGTGATTTAGCTCGTCTCGGTCTAAAACAGCTTGATTCGCTGTATTAAGCAAGAATACATGCTTTTCGCGCAGTTATAAAAGAAAAAGTTTTGACGCGTATCAGAGGAACACTTGTAAAACCGATGTGTTGTGATTTAGCTCATTTCGGTCTAAAACAGCTTGTTTCGCTGTATTAAGCAAGAATACATGCTTTTCGCGCAGTTATAAGAGAAAAAGTTTTGACGCGTATTAGAGAGACACTTGTAAAATCGATGTGTTCAGATTTACCTCGTTTCGGTCTAAAACAGCTTGTTTCGTTGTATTAAGCAAGAATACATGCTTTTCGCGCGGTTATAAGAGAAAAAGTTTTGACGCGTATTAGAGAGACACTTGTAAAACCGATGTGTTGTGATTTAGCTCGTTTCGGTCTAAAACAGCTTGTTTCGTTGTATTAAGCAAGAATACATGCTTTTCGCGCAGTTATAAGAGAAAAAGTTTTGACGAGTATCACGTGGATACTTGTAAAACCGATGTGTTCAGATTTAGCTCGTTTCGGTCTAAAACAGCTTGTTTCGTTGTATTAAGCACGAATACATGCTTTTCGCGCAGTTATAAGAGAAAAAGTTTTGACGAGTATCACGTGGAACACTTGTAATACCGATGTGTTGTGATTTAGCTCGTTTCGGTCTAAAACAGCTTGATTCGCTGTATTAAGCAAGAATACATGCTTTTCGCGCAGTTATAAGAGAAAAAGTTTTGACGCGTATCAGAGGAACACTTGTAAAACCGATGTGTTGTGATTTAGCTCATTTCGGTCTAAAACAGCTTGTTTCGTTGTATTAAGCAAGAATACATGCTTTTCGCGCAGTTATAAGAGAAAAAGTTTTGACGCGTGTCACAGGGACACTTGTAAAACCGATGTGTTCAGATTTAGCTCGTTTCGGTCTAAAACAGCTGGTTTCGTTGTATTAAGCACGAATACATGCTTTTCGCGCAGTTATAAGAGAAAAAGTTTTGACGAGTATCACGTGGAACACTTGTAATACCGATGTGTTGTGATTTGGCACGTTTCGGTCTAAACAGCTTGTTTCGTTGTATTAAGCAAGAATACATGCTTTTCACGCAGTTATAAGAGAAAAAGTTTTGACGCGTATCAGAGGAACACTTGTAAAACCGATGTGTTCAGATTTAACTCTTTTCGGACTAAAACAGCTTGTTTCGTTGTATTAGGCACGAATACATGCTTTTCGCGCAGTTATAAGGGAAAAAGTTTTGACGCGTATCAGAGGAACACTTGTAAAACCGATGTGTTGGGATTTAGCTCGTTTCGGTCTAAAACAGCTTGTTTCGCTGTATTAAGCACGAATACATGCTTTTCGCGCAGTAATAGGAAAAAAAGTTTAGACGCGTATCAGAGGAACAATTGTAAAACCGATGTGTTGTGATTTAGCTCGTTTCGGTCTAAAACAGCTTGTTTCGCTGTGTTAAGCAGAAATACATGCTTTTCGCGCAGTGATAAGAGAAAAAGCTTTAAAGGCGTGTCACAGGGACACTTGTAAAACCGATGTGTTCAGATTTACCTCGTTTCGGTCTAAAACAGCTTGTTTCGTTGGACTAAGCACGAATACATGCTTTTCGCGCAGCTATAAGAGAAAAAAGAGTTGACGCGTATCAGAGGAACACTTGTAAAACCGATGTGTTGTGATTTAGCTCGTTTCGGTCTAAAACAGCTTGTTTCGCTGTATTAAGCAAGAATACATGCTTTTCGCGCAGTTATAAGAGAAAAAAATTTGACGCGTATCAGAGGAACACTTGTAAAACCGATGTGTTGTGATTTAGCTCGTTTTGGTCTAAAACAGCTTGTTTCGCTGTATTAGGCAGGAATACATGCTTTTCGCGCAGTTATAAGAGAAAAAGTTTTAAAGGCATGTCACAAGGACACTTGTAAAACCGATGTGTTCAGATTTACCTCGTTTCCGTCTAAAACAGCTTGTTTCGTTGGACTAAACAAGAATACATGCTTTTCGCGCAGTTATAAGAGAAAAAAGTTTTGATGCGTATCAGAGGAACACTTGTAAAACCGATGTGTTCAGATTTAGCTCGTTTCGGTCTAAAACAGCTTGTTTCGTTGTATTAAGCAAGAATACATGCTTTTCGCGCGGTTATAAGAGAAAAAGTTTTGACGCGTATTAGAGAGACACTTGTAAAACCGATGTGTTGTGATTTAGCTCGTTTCGGTCTAAAACAGCTTGTTTCGTTGTATTAAGCAAGAATACATGCTTTTCGCGCAGTTATAAGAGAAAAAGTTTTGACGAGTATCACGTGGATACTTGTAAAACCGATGTGTTCAGATTTAGCTCGTTTCGGTCTAAAACAGCTTGTTTCGTTGTATTAAGCACGAATACATGCTTTTCGCGCAGTTAGAAGAGAAAACGTTTTGACGAGTATCACGTGGAACACTTGTAATACCGATGTGTTGTGATTTAGCTCGTTTCGGTCTAAAACAGCTTGATTCGCTGTATTAAGCAAGAATACATGCTTTTCGCGCAGTTATAAAAGAAAAAGTTTTGACGCGTATCAGAGGAACACTTTGTAAAAACCGATGTGTTGTGATTTAGCTCATTTCGGTCTAAAACAGCTTGTTTCGCTGTATTAAGCAAGAATACATGCTTTTCGCGCAGTTATAAGAGAAAAAGTTTTGACGCGTATTAGAGAGACACTTGTAAAATCGATGTGTTCAGATTTACCGTCGTTTCGGTCTAAAACAGCTTGTTTCGTTGTATTAAGCAAGAATACATGCTTTTCGCGCGGTTATAAGAGAAAAAGTTTTGACGCGTATTAGAGAGACACTTGTAAAACGATGTGTTGTGATTTAGCTCGTTTCGGTCTAAAACAGCTTGTTTCGTTGTATTAAGCAAGAATACATGCTTTACGCGCAGTTATAGAAGAAAAAGTTTTGACGCGTATCAGAGAGACACTTGTAAAACCGATGTGTTCAGATTTAGCTCGTTTCGGGTCAAAAACAGCTTGTTTCGTTGTATTAAAGCACGAATACATGCTTTTCGCGCAGTTAAAAGAGGAAAAGTTTTGACGAGTATCACGTGGAACACTTGTAATACCGATGTGTTGTGATTTAGCTCATTTCGGTCTAAAACAGCTTGTTTCGCTGTATTAAGCAAGAATACATGCTTTTCGCGCAGTTATAAGAGAAAAAGTTTTGACGCGTATCAGAGGAACACTTGTAAAACCGATGTGTTGTGATTTAGCTCGTTTCGGTCTAAAACAGCTTGTTTCGCTGTATTAAGCAAGAATACATGCTTTTCGCGCAGTTATAAGAGAAAAAGTTTTGACGCGTATTAGAGAGACACTTGTAAAACCGATGTGTTGTGATTTAGCTCGTTTCGGTCTAAAACAGCTTGTTTCGTTGTATTAAGCAAGAATACATGCTTTTCGCGCAGTTATAAGAGAAAAAGTTTTGACGAGTATCACGTGGATACTTGTAAAACCGATGTGTTCAGATTTAGCTCGTTTCGGTCTAAAACAGCTTGTTTCGTTGTATTAAGCACGAATACATGCTTTTCGCGCAGTTATAAGAGAAAAAGTTTTGACGCGTGTCACAGGGACACATGTAAAACAGATGTGTTCAGATTTAGCTCGTTTCGGTCTAAAACAGCTTGTTTCGTTGTATTAAGCACGAATACATGCTTTTCGCGCAGTTATAAGAGAAAAAGTTTTGACGAGTATCACGTGGAACACTTGTAATACCGATGTGTTGTGATTTGGCACGTTTCGGTCTAAAACAGCTTGTTTCGTTGTATTAAGCAAGAATACATGCTTTTCACGCAGTTATAAGAGAAAAAGTTTTGACGCGTATCAGAGGAACTCTTGTAAAACCGATGTGTTCAGATTTAACTCTTTTCGGACTAAAACAGCTTGTTTCCGTTGTATTAGGCACGAATACATGCTTTTCGCGCAGTTATAAGGGAAAAAGTTTTGACGCGTATCAGAGGAACACTTGTAAAACCGATGTGTTGTGATTTAGCTCGTTTCGGTCTAAAACAGCTTGTTTCGCTGTATTAAGCACGAATACATGCTTTTCGCGCAGTTATAAGAGAAAAAGTTTAGACGCGTATCAGAGGAACAATTGTAAAACCGATGTGTTGTGATTTAGCTCGTTTCGGTCTAAAACAGCTTCTTTTCGCTGTATTAAGCAGAAATACATGCTTTTCGCGCAGTGATAAGAGAAAAAGCTTTAAAGGCGTGTCACAGGGACACTTGTAAAACCGATGTGTTCAGATTTACCTCGTTTCGGTCTAAAACAGCTTGTTTCGTTGGACTAAGCAAGAATACATGCTTTTCGCGCAGTTATAAGAGAAAAAAGTTTTGATGCGTATCAGAGGAACACATGTAAACCGATGTGTTCAGATTTAGCTCGTTTCGGTCTAAAACAGCTTGTTTCGTTGTATTAAGCAAGAATACATGCTTTTCGCGCGGTTATAAGAGAAAAAGTTTTGACGCGTATTAGAGAGACACTTGTAAAACCGATGTGTTGTGATTTAGCTCGTTTCGGTCTAAAACAGCTTGTTTCGTTGTATTAAGCAAGAATACATGCTTTTCGCGCAGCTATAAGAGAAAAAGTTTTGACGAGTATCACGTGGAACACTTGTAATACCGATGTGTTGTGATTTAGCTCGTTTCGGTCTAAAACAGCTTGATTCGCTGTATTAAGCAAGAATACATCCTTTTCGCGCAGTTATAAAAGAAAAAGTTTTGACGCGTATCAGAGGAACACTTGTAAAACCGATGTGTTGTGATTTAGCTCATTGCGGTCTAAAACAGCTTTTTTCGCTGTATTAAGCAAGAATACATGCTTTTCGCGCAGTTATAAGAGAAAAAGTTTTGACGCGTATTAGAGAGACACTTGTAAAACCGATGTGTTCAGATTTACCTCGTTTCGGTCTAAAACAGCTTGTTTCGTTGTATTAAGGAAGAATACATGCTTTTCGCGCAGTTATAAGAGAAAAAGTTTTGACGCGTATTAGAGAGACACTTGTAAAAACCGATGTGTTGTGATTTAGCTCGTTTCGGTCTAAAACAGCTTGTTTCGTTGTATTAAGCAAGAATACATGCTTTTCCGCGCAGTTATAAGAGAAAAAGTTTTGACGAGTATCACGTGGATACTTGTAAAACCGATGTGTTCAGATTTAGCTCGTTTCGGTCAAAAACAGCTTGTTTCGTTGTATTAAGCACGAATACATGCTTTTCGCGCAGTTAAAAGAGAAAAAGTTTTGACGAGTATCACGTGGAACACTTGTAATACCGATGTGTTGTGATTTAGCTCATTTCGGTCTAAAACAGCTTGTTTCGCTGTATTAAGCAAGAATACATGCTTTTCGCGCAGTTATAAGAGAAAAAGTTTTGACGCGTATCAGAGGAACACTTGTAAAACCGATGTGTTGTGATTTAGCTCGTTTCGGTCTAAAACAGCTTGTTTCGCTGTATTAAGCAAGAATACATGCTTTTCGCGCAGTTATAAGAGAAAAAGTTTTGACGCGTATTAGAGAGACACTTGTAAAACCGATGTGTTGTGATTTAGCTCGTTTCGGTCTAAAACAGCTTGTTTCGTTGTATTAAGCAAGAATACATGCTTTTCGCGCAGTTATAAGAGAAAAAGTTTTGACGAGTATCACGTGGATACTTGTAAAACCGATGTGTTCAGATTTAGCTCGTTTCGGTCTAAAACAGCTTGTTTCGTTGTATTAAGCACGAATACATGCTTTTCGCGCAGTTATAAGAGAAAAAGTTTTGACGCGTGTCACAGGGACACATGTAAAACCGATGTGTTCAGATTTAGCTCGTTTCGGTCTAAAACAGCTTGTTTCGTTGTATTAAGCACGAATACATGCTTTTCGCGCAGTTATAAGAGAAAAGTTTTGACGAGTATCACGTGGAACACTTGTAATTACCGATGTGTTGTTATTTGACACGTTTCGGTCTAAAACAGCTTGTTTCGTTGTATTAAGCAAGAATACATGCTTTTCACGCAGTTATAAGAGAAAAGTTTTGACGCGTATCAGAGGAACACTTGTAAAACCGATGTGTTCAGATTTAACTCTTTTCGGACTAAAACAGCTTGTTTCGTTGTATTAGGCACGAATACATGCTTTTCGCGCAGTTATAAGGGAAAAAGTTTTGACGCGTATCAGAGGAACACTTGTAAAACCGATGTGTTGTGATTTAGCTCGTTTCGGTCTAAAACAGCTTGTTTCGCGGTATTAAGCACGAATACATGCTTTTCGCGCAGTTATAAGAGAAAAAGTTTAGACGCGTATCAGAGGAACAATTGTAAAACCGATGTGTTGTGATTTAGCTCGTTTCGGTCTAAAACAGCTTCTTTCGCTGTATTAGGCAGAAATACATGCTTTTCGCGCAGTGATAAGAGAAAAAGCTTTAAAGGCGTGTCACAGGGACACTTGTAAAACCGATGTGTTCAGATTTACCTCGTTTCGGTCTAAAACAGCTTGTTTCGTTGGACTAAGAAAGAATACATTCTTTTCGCGGCAGTTATAAGAGAAAAAAGTTTTGATGCGTATCAGAGGAACACTTGTAAAACCGATGTGTTCAGATTTAGCTCGTTTCGGTCTAAAACAGCTTGTTTCGTTGTATTAAGCAAGAATACATGCTTCTCGCGCAGTTATAAGAGAAAAAGTTTTGACGAGTATCACGTGGATACTTGTAAAACCGATGTGTTCAGATTTAGCTCGTTTCGGTCTAAAACAGCTTGTTTCGTTGTATTAAGCACGTATACATGCTTTTCGCGCAGTTATAAGAGAAAAAGTTTTGACGAGTATCACGTGGAACACTTGCTAATACCGATGTGTTGTGATTTAGCTCGTTTCGGTCTAAAACAGCTTGATTCGCTGTATTAAGCAAGAATACATGCTTTTCGCGCAGTTATAAAAGAAAAAGTTTTGACGCGTATCAGAGGAACACTTGTAAAACCGATGTGTTGTGATTTAGCTCATTTCGGTCTAAAACAGCTTGTTTCGCTGTATTAAGCAAGAATACATGCTTTTCGCGCAGTTATAAGAGAAAAAGTTTTGACGCGTATTAGAGAGACACTTGTAAAACCGATGTGTTCAGATTTACCTCGTTTCGGTCTAAAACAGCATGTTTCGTTGTATTAAGCAAGAATACATGCTTTTCGCGCAGTTATAAGAGAAAAAGTTTTGACGCGTATTAGAGAGACACTTGTAAAACCGATGTGTTGTGATTTAGCGCGTTTCGGTCTAAAACAGCTTGTTTCGTTGTATTAAGCAAGAATACATGCTTTTCGCGCAGTTATAAGAGAAAAAGTTTTGACGAGTATCACGTGGATACTTGTAAAACCGATGTGTTCAGATTTAGCTCGTTTCGGTCAAAAACAGCTTGTTTCGTTGTATTAAGCACGAATACATGCTTTTCGCGCAGTTAAAAGAGAAAAAGTTTTGACGAGTATCACGTGGAACACTTGTAATACCGATGTGTTGTGATTTAGATCGTTTCGGTCTAAAACAGCTTGTTTCGCTGTATTAAGCAAGAATACATGCTTTTCGCGCCGTTATAAGAGAAAAAGTTTTGACGCGTATCAGAGGAACACTTGTAAAACCGATGTGTTGTGATTTAGCTCATTTCGGTCTAAAACAGCTTGTTTCGCTGTATTAAGCAAGAATACATGCTTTTCGCGCAGTTATAAGAGAAAAAGTTTTAATGGCATGTCACAAAGACACTTGTAAAACCGATGTGTTCAGATTTACCTCGTTTCGGTCTAAAACAGCTTGTTTCGTTGGACTAAGCAAGAATACATGCTTTTCGCGCAGTTATAAGAGAAAAAGTTTTGACGCGTATTAGAGAGACACTTGTAAAACCGATGTGTTGTGATTTAGCTCGTTTCGGTCTAAAACAGCTTGTTTCGTTGTATTAAGCAAGAATACATGCTTTTCACGCAGTTATAAGAGAAAAAGTTTTGACGAGTATCACGTGGATACTTGTAAAACCGATGTGTTCAGATTTAGCTCGTTTCGGTCTAAAACAGCTTGTTTCGTTGTATTAAGCACGAATACATGCTTTTCGCGCAGTTATAAGAGAAAAAGTTTTGACGAGTATCACGTGGAACACTTGTAATACCGATGTGTTGTGATTTAGCTCGTTTCGGTCTAAAACAGCTTGATTCGCTGTATTAAGCAAGAATACATGCTTTTCGCGCAGTTATAAAAGAAAAAGTTTTGACGCGTATCAGAGGAACACTTGTAAAACCGATGTGTTGTGATTTAGCTCATTTCGGTCTAAAACAGCTTGTTTCGCTGTATTAAGCAAGAATACATGCTTTTCACGCAGTTATAAGAGAAAAAGTTTTGACGAGTATCACGTGGATACTTGTAAAACCGATGTGTTCAGATTTAGCTCGTTTCGGTCTAAAACAGCTTGTTTCGTTGTATTAAGCACGAATACATGCTTTTCGCGCAGTTATAAGAGAAAAAGTTTTGACGCGTATTAGAGAGACACTTGTAAAACCGATGTGTTGTGATTTAGCTCGTTTCGGTCTAAAACAGCTTGTTTCGTTGTATTAATCAAGAATACATGCTTTTCACGCAGTTATAAGAGAAAAAGTTTTGACGAGTATCACGTGGATACTTGTAAAACCGATGTGTTCAGATTTAGCTCGTTTCGGTCTAAAACAGCTTGTTTCGTTGTATTAAGCACGAATACATGCTTTTCGCGCAGTTATAAGAGAAAACGTTTTGACGAGTATCACGTGGAACACTTGTAATACCGATGTGTTGTGATTTAGCTCGTTTCGGTCTAAAACAGCTTGATTCGCTGTATTAAGCAAGAATACATGCTTTTCGCGCAGTTATAAAAGAAAAAGTTTTGACGCGTATCAGAGGAACACTTGTAAAACCGATGTGTTGTGATTTAGCTCATTTCGGTCTAAAACAGCTTGTTTCGCTGTATTAAGCAAGAATACATGCTTTTCGCGCAGTTATAAGAGAAAAAGTTTTGACGCGTATTAGAGAGACACTTGTAAAACCGATGTGTTCAGATTTACCTCGTTTCGGTCTAAAACAGCTTGTTTCGTTGTATTAAGCAAGAATACATGCTTTTCGCGCAGTTATAAGAGAAAAAGTTTTGACGCGTATTAGAGAGACACTTGTAAAACCGATGTGTTGTGATTTAGCTCGTTTCGGTCTAAAACAGCTTGTTTCGTTGTATTAAGCAAGAATACATGCTTTTCGCGCAGTTATAAGAGAAAAAGTTTTGACGAGTATCACGTGGATACTTGTAAAACCGATGTGTTCAGATTTAGCTCGTTTCGGTCAAAAACAGCTTGTTTCGTTGTATTAAGCACGAATACATGCTTTTCGCGCAGTTAAAAGAGAAAAAGTTTTGACGAGTATCACGTGGAACACTTGTAATACCGATGTGTTGTGATTTAGATCGTTTCGGTCTAAAACAGCTTGTTTCGCTGTATTAAGCAAGAATACATGCTTTTCGCGCCGTTATAAGAGAAAAAGTTTTGACGCGTATCAGAGGAACACTTGTAAAACCGATGTGTTGTGATTTAGCTCATTTCGGTCTAAAACAGCTTGTTTCGCTGTATTAAGCAAGAATACATGCTTTTCGCGCAGTTATAAGAGAAAAAGTTTTGACGCGTATCAGAGGAACACTTGTAAAACCGATGTGTTGTGATTTAGCTCGTTTCGGTCTAAAACAGCTTGTTTCGCTGTATTAAGGAAGAATACATGCTTTTCGCGCACTTATAAGAGAAAAAGTTTTGACGAGTATCACGTGGAACACTTGTAATACCGATGTGTTGTGATTTAGCTCGTTTCGGTCTAAAACAGCTTGTTTCGCTGTATAAAGCAAGAATACATGCTTTTCGCGCCGTTATAAGAGAAAAAGTTTTGACGCGTATCAGAGGAACACTTGTAAAACCGATGTGTTGTGATTTAGCTCATTTCGGTCTAAAACAGCTTGTTTCGCTGTATTAAGCAAGAATACATGCTTTTCGCGCAGTTATAAGAGAAAAAGTTTTGACGCGTATCAGAGGAACACTTGTAAAACCGATGTGTTGTGATTTAGCTCGTTTCGGTCTAAAACAGCTTGTTTCGCTGTATTAAGCAAGAATACATGCTTTTCGCGCCGTTATAAGAGAAAAAGTTTTGACGCGTATCAGAGGAACACTTGTAAAACCGATGTGTTGTGATTTAGCTCGTTTCGGTCTAAAACAGCTTGTTTCGCTGTATTAAGCAAGAATACATGCTTTTCGCGCAGTTATAAGAGAAAAAGTTTTGACGAGTATCACGTGGATACTTGTAAAACCGATGTGTTCAGATTTAGCTCGTTTCGGTCTAAAACAGCTTGTTTCGTTGTATTAAGCACGAATACATGCTTTTCGCGCAGTTATAAGAGAAAAAGTTTTGACGAGTATCACGTGGAACACTTGTAATACCGATGTGTTGTGATTTAGCTCGTTTCGGTCTAAAACAGCTTGATTCGCTGTATTAAGCAAGAATACATGCTTTTCGCGCAGTTATAAAAGAAAAAGTTTTGACGCGTATCAGAGGAACACTTGTAAAACCGATGTGTTGTGATTTAGCTCATTTCGGTCTAAAACAGCTTGTTTCGCTGTATTAAGCAAGAATACATGCTTTTCACGCAGTTATAAGAGAAAAAGTTTTGACGAGTATCACGTGGATACTTGTAAAACCGATGTGTTCAGATTTAGCTCGTTTCGGTCTAAAACAGCTTGTTTCGTTGTATTAAGCACGAATACATGCTTTTCGCGCAGTTATAAGAGAAAAAGTTTTGACGCGTATCAGAGGAACACTTGTAAAACCGATGTGTTGTGATTTAGCTCGTTTCGGTCTAAAACAGCTTGTTTCGCTGTATTAAGCAAGAATACATGCTTTTCGCGCCGTTATAAGAGAAAAAGTTTTGACGCGTATCAGAGGAACACTTGTAAAACCGATGTGTTGTGATTTAGCTCGTTTCGGTCTAAAACAGCTTGTTTCGCTGTATTAAGCAAGAATACATGCTTTTCGCGCAGTTATAAGAGAAAAAGTTTTGACGAGTATCACGTGGATACTTGTAAAACCGATGTGTTCAGATTTAGCTCGTTTCGGTCTAAAACAGCTTGTTTCGTTGTATTAAGCACGAATACATGCTTTTCGCGCAGTTATAAGAGAAAAAGTTTTGACGAGTATCACGTGGAACACTTGTAATACCGATGTGTTGTGATTTAGCTCGTTTCGGTCTAAAACAGCTTGATTCGCTGTATTAAGCAAGAATACATGCTTTTCGCGCAGTTATAAAAGAAAAAGTTTTGACGCGTATCAGAGGAACACTTGTAAAACCGATGTGTTGTGATTTAGCTCATTTCGGTCTAAAACAGCTTGTTTCGCTGTATTAAGCAAGAATACATGCTTTTCACGCAGTTATAAGAGAAAAAGTTTTGACGAGTATCACGTGGATACTTGTAAAACCGATGTGTTCAGATTTAGCTCGTTTCGGTCTAAAACAGCTTGTTTCGTTGTATTAAGCACGAATACATGCTTTTCGCGCAGTTATAAGAGAAAAAGTTTTGACGCGTATTAGAGAGACACTTGTAAAACCGATGTGTTGTGATTTAGCTCGTTTCGGTCTAAAACAGCTTGTTTCGTTGTATTAATCAAGAATACATGCTTTTCACGCAGTTATAAGAGAAAAAGTTTTGACGAGTATCACGTGGATACTTGTAAAACCGATGTGTTCAGATTTAGCTCGTTTCGGTCTAAAACAGCTTGTTTCGTTGTATTAAGCACGAATACATGCTTTTCGCGCAGTTATAAGAGAAAACGTTTTGACGAGTATCACGTGGAACACTTGTAATACCGATGTGTTGTGATTTAGCTCGTTTCGGTCTAAAACAGCTTGATTCGCTGTATTAAGCAAGAATACATGCTTTTCGCGCAGTTATAAAAGAAAAAGTTTTGACGCGTATCAGAGGAACACTTGTAAAACCGATGTGTTGTGATTTAGCTCATTTCGGTCTAAAACAGCTTGTTTCGCTGTATTAAGCAAGAATACATGCTTTTCGCGCAGTTATAAGAGAAAAAGTTTTGACGCGTATTAGAGAGACACTTGTAAAACCGATGTGTTCAGATTTACCTCGTTTCGGTCTAAAACAGCTTGTTTCGTTGTATTAAGCAAGAATACATGCTTTTCGCGCAGTTATAAGAGAAAAAGTTTTGACGCGTATTAGAGAGACACTTGTAAAACCGATGTGTTGTGATTTAGCTCGTTTCGGTCTAAAACAGCTTGTTTCGTTGTATTAAGCAAGAATACATGCTTTTCGCGCAGTTATAAGAGAAAAAGTTTTGACGAGTATCACGTGGATACTTGTAAAACCGATGTGTTCAGATTTAGCTCGTTTCGGTCAAAAACAGCTTGTTTCGTTGTATTAAGCACGAATACATGCTTTTCGCGCAGTTAAAAGAGAAAAAGTTTTGACGAGTATCACGTGGAACACTTGTAATACCGATGTGTTGTGATTTAGATCGTTTCGGTCTAAAACAGCTTGTTTCGCTGTATTAAGCAAGAATACATGCTTTTCGCGCCGTTATAAGAGAAAAAGTTTTGACGCGTATCAGAGGAACACTTGTAAAACCGATGTGTTGTGATTTAGCTCATTTCGGTCTAAAACAGCTTGTTTCGCTGTATTAAGCAAGAATACATGCTTTTCGCGCAGTTATAAGAGAAAAAGTTTTGACGCGTATCAGAGGAACACTTGTAAAACCGATGTGTTGTGATTTAGCTCGTTTCGGTCTAAAACAGCTTGTTTCGCTGTATTAAGGAAGAATACATGCTTTTCGCGCACTTATAAGAGAAAAAGTTTTGACGAGTATCACGTGGAACACTTGTAATACCGATGTGTTGTGATTTAGCTCGTTTCGGTCTAAAACAGCTTGTTTCGCTGTATAAAGCAAGAATACATGCTTTTCGCGCCGTTATAAGAGAAAAAGTTTTGACGCGTATCAGAGGAACACTTGTAAAACCGATGTGTTGTGATTTAGCTCATTTCGGTCTAAAACAGCTTGTTTCGCTGTATTAAGCAAGAATACATGCTTTTCGCGCAGTTATAAGAGAAAAAGTTTTGACGCGTATCAGAGGAACACTTGTAAAACCGATGTGTTGTGATTTAGCTCGTTTCGGTCTAAAACAGCTTGTTTCGCTGTATTAAGCAAGAATACATGCTTTTCGCGCCGTTATAAGAGAAAAAGTTTTGACGCGTATCAGAGGAACACTTGTAAAACCGATGTGTTGTGATTTAGCTCGTTTCGGTCTAAAACAGCTTGTTTCGCTGTATTAAGCAAGAATACATGCTTTTCGCGCAGTTATAAGAGAAAAAGTTTTGACGCGTATCAGAGGAACACTTGTAAAACCGATGTGTTCAGATTTAGCTCGTTTCGGTCTAAAACAGCTTGTTTCGTTGTTTTAAGCACGAATACATGCTTTACGCGCAGTTATAGAAGAAAAAGTTTTGACGCGTATCAGAGACACTTGTAAAACCGATGTGTTGTGATTTAGCTCGTTTCGGTCTAAAACAGCTTGTTTCGTTGTATTAAGCACGAATACATGCTTTTCGCGCAGTTATAAGAGAAAAAGTTTTGACGAGTATCACGTGGAACACTTGTAATACCGATGTGTTGTGATTTAGCTCGTTTCGGTTTAAAACAGCTTGTTTCGCTGTATTAGGCAAGAATACATGCTTTTCGCGCAGTTATAAGAGAAAAAGTTTTGACGCGTATCAGAGGAACACTTGTAAAACCGATGTGTTCAGATTTAGCTCGTTTCGGACTAAAACAGCTTGTTTCGTTGTATTAAGCACGAATACATGCTTTTCGCGCAGTTATAAGAGAAAAAGTTTAGGCGCGTATCAGAGGAACACTTGTAAAACCGATGTGTTGTGATTTAGCTCGTTTCGGTGTAAAACAGCTTGTTTCGTAGTATTAAGCACGAATACATGCTTTTCGCGCAGTTATAAGAGAAAAAGTTTTGACGAGTATCACGTGGAACACTTGTAATACCGATGTGTTGTGATTTAGCTCGTTTCGGTTTAAAACAGCTTGTTTCGCTGTATTAGGCAAGAATACATGCTTTTCGCGCAGTTATAAGAGAAAAAGTTTTGACGCGTATCAGAGGAACACTTGTAAAACCGATGTGTTCAGATTTAGCTCGTTTCGGACTAAAACAGCTTGTTTCGTTGTATTAAGCACGAATACATGCTTTTCGCGCAGTTATAAGAGAAAAAGTTTAGGCGCGTATCAGAGGAACACTTGTAAAACCGATGTGTTGTGATTTAGCTCGTTTCGGTGTAAAACAGCTTGTTTCGTAGTATTAAGCAAGAATACATGCTTTTCGCGCAGTTATAAGAGAAAAAGTTTTGACGCGTATTAGAGGAACACTTGTAAAACCTTTGTGTTGTGATTTAGCTCGTTTCGGTCTAAACCAGCTTGTTTCGCTGTATTAAGCAAGAATACATGCTTTTCGCGCAGTTATAAGAGAAAAAGTTTTGACGCGTGTCACAGGGACACTTGTAAAACCGATGTGTTCAGATTTAGCTCGTTTCGGTCTAAAACAACTTGTTTCGTTGTATTAAGCACGAATACATGCTTTACGCGCAGTTATAGAAGAAAAAGTTTTGACGCCTATTAGAGAGACACTTGTAAAACCGATGTGTTATGATTTAGCTCGTTTCGGTCTAAAACAGCTTGTTTCGTTGTATTAAGCAAGAATACATGCTTTTCGCGCAGTTATAAGAGAGAAAGTTTTGACGAGTATCACGTGGATACATGTAAAACCGATGTGTTCAGATTTAGCTGGTTTCGGTCTAAAACAGCTTGTTTCGTTGTATTAAGCAAGAATACATGCTTTACGCGCAGTTATAGAAGAAAAAGTTTTGACGCGTATCAGAGAGACAGTTGTAAAACCGATGTGTTGTGATTTAGCTCGTTTCGGTCTAAAACAGCTTGTTTCGTTGTATTAAGCAAGAATACATGCTTTTCGCGCAGTTATAAGAGAAAAAGTTTTGACGAGTATCACGTGGATACTTGTAAAACCGAAGTGTTCAGATTTAGCTCGTTTCGGTCTAAAACAGCTTGTTTCGTTGTATTAAGCACGAATACATGCTTTTCGCGCAGTTATAAGAGAAAACGTTTTGACGAGTATCACGTGGAACACTTGTAATACCGATGTGTTGTGATTTAGCTCGTTTCGGTCTAAAACAGCTTGTTTCGCTGTATTAAGCAAGAATACATGCTTTTCGCGCAGTTATAAGAGAAAAAGTTTTGACGCGTATCAGAGGAACACTTGTAAATCCGATGTGTTGTGATTTAGCTCATTTCGGTCTAAAACAGCTTGTTTCGTTGTATTAAGCAAGAATACATGCTTTTCGCGCAGTTATAAGAGAAAAAGTATTGACGCGTGTCACAGGGACCCTTGTAAAACCGATGTGTTCAGATTTAGCTCGTTTCGATCTAAAACAGCTTGTTTCGTTGTATTAAGCACGAATACATGCTTTTCGCGCAGTTATAAGAGAAAAAGTTTTGACGAGTATCACGTGGAACGCTTGTAATACCGATGTGTTGTGATTTGGCACGTTTGGGTCTAAAACAACTTGTTTCGTTGTATTAAGCAAGAATACATGCTTTTCACGCAGTTATAAGAGAAAAAGTTTTGACGGGTATCAGAGGAACACTTGTAAAACCGATGTGTTCAGATTTAACTCTTTTCGGACTAAAACAGCTTGTTTCGTTGTATTAAGCACGAATACATGCTTTTCGCGCAGTTATAAGGGAAAAAGTTTTGACGCGTATCACATGGACACTTGGAAAACCGATGTGTTCAGATTTAGCTCGTTTTGGTGTAAAACAGCTTGTTTCGTTGTATTAAGCACGAATACATGCTTTTCGCGCAGTTATAAGAGAAAAAGTTTTGACGCGTATCAGAGGAACACTTGTAAAACCGATGTGTTGTGATTTAGCTCGTTTCGGTCTAAAACAGCTTGTTTCGTTGTATTAAGCAAGAATACATGCTTTTCGCGCAGTTATAAGAGAAAAAGTTTAGGCGCGTATCAGAGGAACACTTGTAAAACCGATGTGTTGTGATTTAGCTCGTTTCGGTGTAAAACAGCTTGTTTCGTAGTATTAAGCAAGAATACATGCTTTTCGCGCAGTTATAAGAGAAAAAGTTTTGACGCGTATTAGAGGAACACTTGTAAAACCTTTGTGTTGTGATTTAGCTCGTTTCGGTCTAAACCAGCTTGTTTCGCTGTATTAAGCAAGAATACATGCTTTTCGCGCAGTTATAAGAGAAAAAGTTTTGACGCGTGTCACAGGGACACTTGTAAAACCGATGTGTTCAGATTTAGCTCGTTTCGGTCTAAAACAACTTGTTTCGTTGTATTAAGCACGAATACATGCTTTACGCGCAGTTATAGAAGAAAAAGTTTTGACGCCTATTAGAGAGACACTTGTAAAACCGATGTGTTATGATTTAGCTCGTTTCGGTCTAAAACAGCTTGTTTCGTTGTATTAAGCAAGAATACATGCTTTTCGCGCAGTTATAAGAGAGAAAGTTTTGACGAGTATCACGTGGATACATGTAAAACCGATGTGTTCAGATTTAGCTGGTTTCGGTCTAAAACAGCTTGTTTCGTTGTATTAAGCAAGAATACATGCTTTACGCGCAGTTATAGAAGAAAAAGTTTTGACGCGTATCAGAGAGACAGTTGTAAAACCGATGTGTTGTGATTTAGCTCGTTTCGGTCTAAAACAGCTTGTTTCGTTGTATTAAGCAAGAATACATGCTTTTCGCGCAGTTATAAGAGAAAAAGTTTTGACGAGTATCACGTGGATACTTGTAAAACCGAAGTGTTCAGATTTAGCTCGTTTCGGTCTAAAACAGCTTGTTTCGTTGTATTAAGCACGAATACATGCTTTTCGCGCAGTTATAAGAGAAAACGTTTTGACGAGTATCACGTGGAACACTTGTAATACCGATGTGTTGTGATTTAGCTCGTTTCGGTCTAAAACAGCTTGTTTCGCTGTATTAAGCAAGAATACATGCTTTTCGCGCAGTTATAAGAGAAAAAGTTTTGACGCGTATCAGAGGAACACTTGTAAATCCGATGTGTTGTGATTTAGCTCATTTCGGTCTAAAACAGCTTGTTTCGTTGTATTAAGCAAGAATACATGCTTTTCGCGCAGTTATAAGAGAAAAAGTATTGACGCGTGTCACAGGGACCCTTGTAAAACCGATGTGTTCAGATTTAGCTCGTTTCGATCTAAAACAGCTTGTTTCGTTGTATTAAGCACGAATACATGCTTTTCGCGCAGTTATAAGAGAAAAAGTTTTGACGAGTATCACGTGGAACACTTGTAAAACCGATGTGTTCAGATTTAACTCTTTTCGGACTAAAACAGCTTGTTTCGTTGTATTAATCACGAATACATGCTTTTCGCGCAGTTATAAGGGAAAAAGTTTTGACGCGTATCACATGGACACTTGGAAAACCGATGTGTTCAGATTTAGCTCGTTTTGGTGTAAAACAGCTTGTTTCGTTGTATTAAGCACGAATACATGCTTTTCGCGCAGTTATAAGAGAAAAAGTTTTGACGCGTATCAGAGGAACACTTGTAAAACCGATGTGTTGTGATTTAGCTCGTTTCGGTCTAAAACAGCTTGTTTCGCTGTATTAAGCACGAATACATGCTTTTCGCGCAGTTATAAGAGAAAAAGTTTAGACGCGTATCAGAGGAACAATTGTAAAACCGATATGTTGTGATTTAGCTCGTTTCGGTCTAAAACAGCTTGTCTCGCTGTATTAAGCAGAAATACATGCTTTTCGCGCAGTGATAAGAGAAAAAGCTTTAAAGGCGTGTCACAGGGACACCTGTAAAACCGATCTGTTCAGATTTACCTCGTTTCGGTCTAAACCAGCTTGTTTCGCTGTATTAAGCAAGAATACATGCTTTTCGCGCAGTTATAAGAGAAAAAGTTTTGACGCGTGTCACAGGGACACTTGTAAAACCGATGTGTTCAGATTTAGCTCGTTTCGGTCTAAAACAACTTGTTTCGTTGTATTAAGCACGAATACATGCTTTACGCGCAGTTATAGAAGAAAACGTTTTGACGCCTATTAGAGAGACACTTGTAAAACCGATGTGTTATGATTTAGCTCGTTTCGGTCTAAAACAGCTTGTTTCGTTGTATTAAGCAAGAATACATGCTTTTCGCGCAGTTATAAGAGAGAAAGTTTTGACGAGTATCACGTGGATACATGTAAAACCGATGTGTTCAGATTTAGCTGGTTTCGGTCTAAAACAGCTTGTTTCGTTGTATTAAGCAAGAATACATGCTTTACGCGCAGTTATAGAAGAAAAAGTTTTGACGCGTATCAGAGAGACACTTGTAAAACCGATGTGTTGTGATTTAGCTCGTTTCGGTCTAAAACAGCTTGTTTCGTTGTATTAAGCAAGAATACATGCTTTTCGCGCAGTTATAAGAGAAAAAGTTTTGACGAGTATCACGTGGATACTTGTAAAACCAAAGTGTTCAGATTTAGCTTGTTTCGGTCTAAAACAGCTTGTTTCGTTGTATTAAGCACGAATACATGCTTTTCGCGCAGTTATAAGAGAAAACGTTTTGACGAGTATCACGTGGAACACTTGTAATACCGATGTGTTGTGATATAGCTCGTTTCGGTCTAAAACAGCTTGTTTCGCTGTATTAAGCAAGAATACATGCTTTTCGCGCAGTTATAAGAGAAAAAGTTTTGACGCGTATCAGAGGAACACTTGTAAAACCGATGTGTTGTGATTTAGCTCATTTCGGTCTAAAACAGCTTGTTTCGTTGTATTAAGCAAGAATACATGCTTTTCGCGCAGTTATAAGAGAAAAAGTATTGACGCGTGTCACAGGGACCCTTGTAAAACCGATGTGTTCAGATTTAGCTCGTTTCGATCTAAAACAGCTTGTTTCGTTGTATTAAGCACGAATACATGCTTTTCGCGCAGTTATAAGAGAAAAAGTTTTGACGAGTATCACGTGGAACACTTGTAATACCGATGTGTTGTGATTTGGCACGTTTCGGTCTAAAACAACTTGTTTCGTTGTATTAAGCAAGAATACATGCTTTTCACGCAGTTATAAGAGAAAAAGTTTTGACGGGTATCAGAGGAACACTTGTAAAACCGATGTGTTCAGATTTAACTCTTTTCGGACTAAAACCGCTTGTTTCGTTGTATTAAGCACGAATACATGCTTTTCGCGCAGTTATAAGGGAAAAAGTTTTGACGCGTATCACATGGACACTTGGAAAACCGATGTGTTCAGATTTAGCTCGTTTTGGTGTAAAACAGCTTGTTTCGTTGTATTAAGCACGAATACATGCTTTTCGCGCAGTTATAAGAGAAAAAGTTTTGACGCGTATCAGAGGAACACTTGTAAAACCGATGTGTTGTGATTTAGCTCGTTTCGGTCTAAAACAGCTTGTTTCGCTGTATTAAGCACGAATACATGCTTTTCGCGCAGTTATAAGAGAAAAAGTTTAGACGCGTATCAGAGGAACAATTGTAAAACCGATATGTTGTGATTTAGCTCGTTTCGGTCTAAAACAGCTTGTCTCGCTGTATTAAGCAGAAATACATGCTTTTCGCGCAGTGATAAGAGAAAAAGCTTTAAAGGCGTGTCACAGGGACACCTGTAAAACCGATCTGTTCAGATTTACCTCGTTTCGGTCTAAAACAGCTTGTTTCGTTGGACTAAGCACGAATACATGCTTTTCGCGCAGCTATAAGAGAAAAAAGAGTTGACGCGTATCAGAGGAACACTTGTAAAACCGATGTGTTGTGATTTAGCTCGTTTCGGTCTAAAACAGCTTGTTTCGCTGTAATAAGCAAGAATACATGCTTTTCGCGCAGTTATAAGAGAAAAAAATTTGACGCGTATCAGAGGAACACTTGTAAAACCGATGTGTTCAGATTTAGCTCGTTTCGGTCTAAAACAGCTTGTTTCGTTGTATTAAGCAAGAATACATGCTTTTCGCGCAGTTATAAGAGAAAAAAGTTTTGATGCGTATCAGAGGAACACTTGTAAAACCGATGTGTTCAGATTTAGCTCGTTTCGGTCTAAAACAGCTTGTTTCGCTGTATTAAGCAACAATACATGCTTTTGGCGCAGTTATAAGAGAAAAAGTTTTGACGCGTGTCACAGGGACACTTGAAAAAACCGATGTGTTCAGATTTAGCTCGTTTCGGTCTAAAACAGCATGTTTCGTTGTATTAAGCACGAATACATGCTTTTCGCGCAGTTATAAGAGAAAAAGTTTTGACGAGTATCACGTGGAACACTTGTAATACCGATGTGTTGTGATTTGGCACGTTTCGGTCTAAAACAGCTTGTTTCGTTGTATTAAGCAAGAATACATGCTTTTCACGCAGTTATAAGAGAAAAAGTTTTGACGCGTATCAGAGGAACACTTGTAAAACCGATGTGTTCAGATTTAACTCTTTTCGGACTAAAACAGCTTGTTTCGTTGTATTAAGCACGAATACATGCTTTTCGCGCAGTTATAAGGGAAAAAGTTTTGACGCGTATCACGTGGATACTTGTAAAACCGATGTGTTCAGATTTAGCTCGTTTCGGTCAAAAACAGCTTGTTTCGTTGTATTAAGCACGAATACATGCTTTTCGCGCAGTTAAAAGAGAAAAAGTTTTGACGAGTATCACGTGGAACACTTGTAATACCGATGTGTTGTGATTTAGCTCGTTTCGGTCTAAAACAGCTTGTTTCGCTGTATTAAGCAGAAATACATGCTTTTCGCGCAGTGATAAGAGAAAAAGTTTTGACGCGTATCAGAGGAACACTTGTAAAACCGATGTGTTGTGATTTAGCTCGTTTCGGTCTAAAACAGCTTGTTTCGCTGTATTAAGCAAGAATACATGCTTTTCGCGCAGTTATAAGAGAAAAAGTTTTGACGCGTATCAGAGGAACACTTGTAAAACCGATGTGTTCAGATTTAGCTCGTTTCGGTCTAAAACAGCTTGTTTCGTTGTATTAAGCACGAATACATGCTTTACGCGCAGTTATAGAAGAAAAAGTTTTGACGCGTATCAGAGACACTTGTAAAACCGATGTGTTGTGATTGAGCTCGTTTCGGTCTAAAACAGCTTGTTTCGTTGTATTAAGCAAGAATACATGCTTTTCGCGCAGTTATAGGAGAAAAAGTTTTGACGAGTATCACGTGGATACTTGTAAAACCGATGTGTTCAGATTTAGCTCGTTTCGGTCAAAAACAGCTTGTTTCGTTGTATTAAGCACGAATACATGCTTTTCGCGCAGTTAAAAGAGAAAAAGTTTTGACGAGTATCACGTGGAACACTTGTAATACCGATGTGTTGTGATTTAGCTCGTTTCGGTCTAAAACAGCTTGTTTCGCTGTATTAAGCAAGAATACATGCTTTTCGCGCCGTTATAAGAGAAAAAGTTTTGACGCGTATCAGAGGAACACTTGTAAAACCGATGTGTTGTGATTTAGCTCATTTCGGTCTAAAACAGCTTGTTTCGTTGTATTAAGCAAGAATACATGCTTTTCGCGCAGTTATAAGAGAGAAAGTTTTGACGAGTATCACGTGGATACTTGTAAAACCGATGTGTTCAGATTTAGCTCGTTTCGGTCTAAAACAGCTTGTTTCGTTGTATTAAGCAAGAATACATGCTTTACGCGCAGTTATAGAAGAAAAAGTTTTGACGCGTATCAGAGAGACACTTTTAAAACCGATGTGGTGTGATTTAGCTCGTTTCGGTCTAAAACAGCTTGTTTCGTTGTATTAAGCACGAATACATGCTTTTCGCGCAGTTATAAGAGAAAAAGTTTTGACGCGTATCAGAGGAACACTTGTAATACCGATGTGTTGTGATTTAGCTCATTTCGGTCTAAAACAGCTTGTTTCGTTGTATTAAGCAAGAATACATGCTTTTCGCGCAGTTATAAGAGAAAAAGTTTTGACGCGTATCAGAGGAACACTTGTAAAACCGATGTGTTCAGATTTAACTCTTTTCGGACTAAAACAGCTTGTTTCGTTGTATTAGGCACGAATACATGCTTTTCGCGCAGTTATAAGGGAAAAAGTTTTGACGCGTATCACATGGACACTTGGAAAACCGATGTGTTCAGATTTAGCTCGTTTTGGTCTAAAACAACTTGTTTCGTTGTATTAAGCACGAATACATGCTTTTCGCGCAGTTATAAGAGAAAAAGTTTTGACGAGTATCACGTGGAACACTTGTAATACCGATGTGTTGTGATTTATCCCGTTTCGGTCTAAAACAGCTTGTTTCGTTGTATTAAGCACGAATACATGCTTTTCGCGCAGTTATAAGAGAAAAAGTTTAGACGCGTATCAGAGGAACAATTGTAAAACCGATGTGTTGTGATTTAGCTCGTTTCGGTCTAAAACAGCTTGTTTCGCTGTATTAAGCAGAAATACATGCTTTTCGCGCAGTGATAAGAGAAAAAGCTTTAAAGGCGTGTCACAGGGACACCTGTAAAACCGATGTGTTTAGATTTACCTCGTTTCGGTCTAAAACAGCTTGTTTCGTTGGACTAAGCACGAATACATGCTTTTCGCGCAGCTATAAGAGAAAAAAGAGTTGACGCGTATCAGAGGAACACTTGTAAAACCGATGTGTTGTGATTTAGCTCGTTTCGGTCTAAAACAGCTTGTTTCGCTGTATTAAGCAAGAATACATGCTTTTCGCGCAGTTATAAGAGAAAAAAATTTGACGCGTATCAGAGGAACACTTGTAAAACCGATGTGTTGTGATTTAGCTCGTTTTCGTCTAAAACAGCTTGTTTCGCTGTATTAAGCAGGAATACATGCTTTTCGCGCAGTTATAAGAGAAAAAGTTTTAAAGGCATGTCACAAGGACACTTGTAAAACCGATGTGTTCAGATTTACCTCGTTTCGGTCTAAAACAGCTTGTTTCGTTGGACTAAGCAAGAATACATGCTTTTCGCGCAGTTATAAGAGAAAAAAGTTTTGATGCGTATCAGAGGAACACTTGTAAAACCGTTGTGTTCAGATGTAGCTCGTTTCGGTCTAAAACAGCTTGTTTCGTTGTATTAAGCAAGAATACATGCTTTTCGCGCAGTTATAAGAGAAAAAGTTTTGACGCGTATTAGAGAGACACTTGTAAAACCGATGTGTTGTGATTTAGCTCGTTTCGGTCTAAAACAGCTTGTTTCGTTGTATTAAGCAAGAATACATGCTTTTCACGCAGTTATAAGAGAAAAAGTTTTGACGAGTATCACGTGGATACTTGTAAAACCGATATGTTCAGATTTAGCTCGTTTCAGTCTAAAACAGCTTGTTTCGTTGTATTAAGCACGAATACATGCTTTTCGCGCAGTTATAAGAGAAAAAGTTTTGACGAGTATCACGTGGAACACTTGTAATACCGATGTGTTGTGATTTAGCTCGTTTCGGTCTAAAACAGCTTGATTCGCTGTATTAAGCAAGAATACATGCTTTTCGCGCAGTTATAAAAGAAAAAGTTTTGACGCGTATCAAAGGAACACTTGTAAAACCGATGTGTTGTGATTTAGCTCATTTCGGTCTAAAACAGCTTGTTTCGCTGTATTAAGCAAGAATACATGCTTTTCGCGCAGTTATAAGAGAAAAAGTTTTGACGCGTATCAGAGGAACACTTGTAAAACCGATGTGTTGTGATTTAGCTCGTTTCGGTCTAAAACAGCTTGTTTCGCTGTATTAAGAAAGAATACATGCTTTTCGCGCACTTATAAGAGAAAAAGTTTTGACGCGTATCAGAGGAACACTTGTAAAACCGATGTGTTGTGATTTAGCTCGTTTCGGTCTAAAACAGCTTGTTTCGCTGTATTAAGCAAGAATACATGCTTTTCGCGCAGTTATAAGAGAAAAAGTTTTGACGCGTATCAGAGGAACACTTGTAAAACCGATGTGTTGTGATTTAGCTCGTTTCGGTCTAAAACAGCTTGTTGCGCTGTATTAAGGAAGAATACATGCTTTTCGCGTACTTATAGGAGAAAAAGTTTTGACGCGTATCAGAGGAACACTTGTAAAACCGATGTGTTGTGATTTAGCTCGTTTCGGTCTAAAACAGCTTGTTTCGCTGTATTAAGCAAGAATACATGCTTTTCGCGCAGTTATAAGAGAAAAAGTTTTGACGCGTATCAGAGGAACACTTGTAAAACCGATGTGTTCAGATTTAGCTCGTTTCGGTCTAAAACAGCTTGTTTCGTTGTATTAAGCACGAATACATGCTTTACGCGCAGTTATAGAAGAAAAAGTTTTGACGCGTATCAGAGACACTTGTAAAACCGATGTGTTGTGATTTAGCTCGTTTCGGTCTAAAACAGCTTGTTTCGTTGTATTAAGCAAGAATACATGCTTTTCGCGCAGTTATAAGAGAAAAAGTTTTGACGAGTATCACGTGGATACTTGTAAAACCGATGTGTTCAGATTTAGCTCGTTTCGGTCTAAAACAACTTGTTTCCTTGTATTAAGCACGAATACATGCTTTTCGCGCAGTTATAAGAGAAAAAGTTTTGACGCGTGTCACAGGGACACTTGTAAAACCGATGTGTTCAGATTTAGCTCGTTTCGGTCTAAAACAACTTGTTTCGTTGTATTAAGCACGAATACATGCTTTACGCGCAGTTATAGAAGAACAAGTTTTGACGCCTATTAGAGAGACACTTGTAAAACCGATGTGTTATGATTTAGCTCGTTTCGGTCTAAAACAGCTTGTTTCGTTGTATTAAGCAAGAATACATGCTTTTCGCGCAGTTATAAGAGAGAAAGTTTTGACGAGTATCACGTGGATACTTGTAAAACCGATGTGTTCAGATTTAGCTCGTTTCGGTCTAAAACAGCTTGTTTCGTTGTATTAAGCAAGAATACATGCTTTACGCGCAGTTATAGAAGAAAAAGTTTTGACGCGTATCAGAGGAACACTTGTAAAACCGATGTGTTGTGATTTAGCTCATTTCGGTCTAAAACAGCTTGTTTCGTTGTATTAAGCAAGAATACATGCTTTTCGCGCAGTTATAAGAGAAAAAGTTTTGACGCGTGTCACAGGGACACTTGTAAAACCGATGTGTTCAGATTTAGCTCGTTTTGGTCTAAAACAGCTTGTTTCGTTGTATTAAGCACGAATATATGCTTTTCGCGCAGTTATAAGAGAAAAAGTTTTGACGAGTATCACGTGGAACACTTGTAATACCGATGTGTTGTGATTTGGCACGTTTCGGTCTAAAACAGCTTGTTTCGTTGTATTAAGCAAGAATACATGCTCTTCACGCAGTTATAAGAGAAAAAGTTTTGACGCGTATCAGAGGAACACTTGTAAAACCGATGTGTTCAGATTTAACTCTTTTCGGACTAAAACAGCTTGTTTCGTTGTATTAGGCACGAATACATGCTTTTCGCGCAGTTATAAGGGAAAAAGTTTTGACGCGTATCAGAGGAACACTTGTAAAACCGATGTGTGTTGATTTAGCTCGTTTCGGTCTAAAACAGCTTGTTTCGCTGTATTAAGCACGAATACATGCTTTTCGCGCAGTTATAAGAGAAAAAGTTTAGACGCGTATCAGAGGAACAATTGTAAAACCGATGTGTTGTGATTTAGCTCGTTTCGGTCTAAAACAGCTTGTTTCGCTGTATTAAGCAGAAATACATGCTTTTCGCGCAGTGATAAGAGAAAAAGCTTTAAAGGCGTGTCACAGGGACACTTGTAAAACCGATGTGTTCAGATTTACCTCGTTTCGGTCTAAAACAGCTTGTTTCGCTGTATTAAGCAAGAATGCATGCTTTTCGCGCAGTTATAAGAGAAAAAAATTTGACGCGTATCAGAGGAACACTTGTAAAACCGATGTGTTGTGATTTAGCTCGTTTTGGTCTAAAACAGCTTGTTTCGCTGTATTAAGCAGGAATACATGCTTTTCGCGCAGTTATAAGAGAAAAAGTTTTAAAGGCATGTCACAAGGACACTTGTAAAACCGATGTGTTCAGATTTACCTCGTTTCCGTCTAAAACAGCTTGTTTCGTTGGACTAAGCAAGAATACATGCTTTTCGCGCAGTTATAAGAGAAAAAAGTTTTGATGCGTATCAGAGGAACACTTGTAAAACCGATGTGTTCAGATTTAGCTCGTTTCGGTCTAAAACAGCTTGTTTCGTTGTATTAAGCAAGAATACATGCTTTTCGCGCGGTTATAAGAGAAAAAGTTTTGACGCGTATTAGAGAGACACTTGTAAAACCGATGTGTTGTGATTTAGCTCGTTTCGGTCTAAAACAGCTTGTTTCGTTGTATTAAGCACGAATACATGCTTTTCGCGCAGTTATAAGAGAAAAAGTTTAGACGCGTATCAGAGGAACAATTGTAAAACCGATGTGTTGTGATTTAGCTCGTTTCGGTCTAAAACAGCTTGTTTCGCTGTATTAAGCAGAAATACATGCTTTTCGCGCAGTGATAAGAGAAAAAGCTTTAAAGGCGTGTCACAGGAACACTTGTAAAATCGATGTGTTCAGATTTACCTCGTTTCGGTCTAAAACAGCTTGTTTCGTTGGACTAAGCACGAATACATGCTTTTCGCGCAGCTATAAGAGAAAAAAGAGTTGACGCGTATCAGAGGAACACTTGTAAAACCGATGTGTTGTGATTTAGCTCGTTTCGGTCTAAAACAGCTTGTTTCGCTGTATTAAGCAAGAATACATGCTTTTCGCGCAGTTATAAGAGAAAAAAATTTGACGCGTATCAGAGGAACACTTGTAAAACCGATGTGTTGTGATTTAGCTCGTTTTGGTCTAAAACAGCTTGTTTCGCTGTATTAAGCAGGAATACATGATTTTCGCGCAGTTATAAGAGAAAAAGTTTTTAAGGCATGTCACAAGGACACTTGTAAATCCGATGTGTTCAGATTTACCTCGTTTCCGTCTAAAACAGCTTGTTTCGTTGGACTAAGCAAGAATACATGCTTTTCGCGCAGTTATAAGAGAAAAAAGTTTTGATGTGTATCAGAGGAACACTTGTAAAACCGATGTGTTCAGATTCAGCTCGTTTCGGTCTAAAACAGCTTGTTTCATTGTATTAAGCAAGAATACATGCTTTTCGCGCGGTTATAAGAGAAAAAGTTTTGACGCGTATTAGAGAGACACTTGTAAAACCGATGTGTTGTGATTTAGCTCGTTTCGGTCTAAAACAGCTTGTTTCGTTGTATTAAGCAAGAATACATGCTTTTCGCGCAGTTATAAGAGAAAAAGTTTTGACGAGTATCACGTGGATACTTGTAAAACCGATGTGTTCAGATTTAGCTCGTTTCGGTCTAAAACAGCTTGTTTCGTTGTATTAAGCACGAATACATGCTTTTCGCGCAGTTATAAGAGAAAAAGTGTTGACGAGTATCACGTGGAACACTTGTAATACCGATGTGTTGTGATTTAGCTCGTTTCGGTCTAAAACAGCTTGATTCGCTGTATTAAGCAAGAATACATGCTTTTCGCGCAGTTATAAGAGAAAAAGTTTTGACGCGTATCAGAGGAACACTTGTAAAACCGATGTGTTGTGATTTAGCTCATTTCGGTCTAAAACAGCTTGTTTCGTTGTATTAAGCAAGAATACATGCTTTTCGCGCAGTTATAAGAGAAAAAGTTTTGACGCGTGTCACAGGGACACTTGTAAAACCGATGTGTTCAGATTTAGCTCGTTTCGGTCTAAAACAGCTTGTTTCGTTCTATTAAGCACGAATACATGCTTTTCGCGCAGTTATAAGAGAAAAAGTTTTGACGAGTATCACGTGGAACACTTGTAATACCGATGTGTTGTGATTTGGCACGTTTCGGTCTAAAACAGCTTGTTTCGTTGTATTAGGCAAGAATACATGCTTTTCACGCAGTTATAAAAGAAAAAGTTTTGACGCGTATCAGAGGAACACTTGTAAAACCGATGTGTTCAGATTTAACTCTTTTCGGACTAAAACAGCTTGTTTCGTTGTATTAGGCACGAATACATGCTTTTCGCGCAGTTATAAGGGAAAAAGTTTTGACGCGTATCAGAGGAACACTTGTAAAACCGATGTGTTGGGATTTAGCTCGTTTCGATCTAAAACAGCTTGTTTCGCTGTATTAAGCACGAATACATGCTTTTCGCGCAGTTATAAGAGAAAAAGTTTAGACGCGTATCAGAGGAACAATTGTAAAACCGATGTGTTGTGATTTAGCTCGTTTCGGTCTAAAACAGCTTGTTTCGCTGTATTAAGCAGAAATACATGCTTTTCTCGCAGTGATAAGAGAAAAAGCTTTAAAGGCGTGTCACAGGGACACTTGTAAAACCGATGTGTTCAGATTTACCTCGTTTCGGTCTAAAACAGCTTGTTTCGTTGGACTAAGCACGAATACATGCTTTTCGCGCAGCTATAAGAGAAAAAAGAGTTGACGCGTATCAGAGGAACACTTGTAAAACCGATGTGTTGTGATTTAGCTCGTTTCGGTCTAAAACAGCTTGTTTCGCTGTATTAAGCAAGAATACATGCTTTTCGCGCAGTTATAAGAGAAAAAAATTTGACGCGTATCAGAGGAACACTTGTAAAACCGATGTGTTGTGATTTAGCTCGTTTTGGTCTAAAACAGCTTGTTTCGCTGTATTAAGCAGGAATACATGCTTTTCGCGCAGTTATAAGAGAAAAAAGTTTTGATGCGTATCAGAGGAACACTTGTAAAACCGATGTGTTCAGATTTAGCTCGTTTCGGTCTAAAACAGCTTGTTTCGTTGTATTAAGCAAGAATACATGCTTTTCGCGCGGTTATAAGAGAAAAAGTTTTGACGCGTATTAGAGAGACACTTGTAAAACCGATGTGTTGTGATTTAGCTCGTTTCGGTCTAAAACAGCTTGTTTCGTTGTATTAAGCAAGAATACATGCTTTTCGCGCAGTTATAAGAGAAAAAGTTTTGACGAGTATCACGTGGATACTTGTAAAACCGATGTGTTCAGATTTAGCTCGTTTCGGTCTAAAACAGCTTGTTTCGTTGTATTAAGCACGAATACATGCTTTTCGCGCAGTTATAAGAGAAAAAGTTTTGACGAGTATCACGTGGAACACTTGTAATACCGATGTGTTGTGATTTAGCTCGTTTTGGTCTAAAACAGCTTGATTCGCTGTATTAAGCAAGAATACATGCTTTTCGCGCAGTTATAAAAGAAAAAGTTTTGACGCGTATCAGAGGAACACTTGTAAAACGGATGTGTTGTGATTTAGCTCATTTCGGTCTAAAACAGCTTGTTTCGCTGTATTAAGCAAGAATACATGCTTTTCGCGCAGTTATAAGAGAAAAAGTTTTGACGCGTATTAGAGAGACACTTGTAAAATCGATGTGTTCAGATTTACCTCGTTTCGGTCTAAAACAGCTTGTTTCGTTGTATTAAGCAAGAATACATGCTTTTCGCGCGGTTATAAGAGAAAAAGTTTTGACGCGTATTAGAGAGACACTTGTAAAACCGATGTGTTGTGATTTAGCTCGTTTCGGTCTAAAACAGCTTGTTTCGTTGTATTAAGCAAGAATACATGCTTTTCGCGCAGTTATAAGAGAAAAAGTTTTGACGAGTATCACGTGGATACTTGTAAAACCTATGTGTTCAGATTTAGCTCGTTTCGGTCTAAAACAGCTTGTTTCGTTGTATTAAGCACGAATACATGCTTTTCGCGCAGTTATAAGAGAAAAAGTTTTGACGAGTATCACGTGGAACACTTGTAATACCGATGTGTTGTGATTTAGCTCGTTTCGGTCTAAAACAGCTTGATTCGCTGTATTAAGCAAGAATACATGCTTTTCGCGCAGTTATAAGAGAAAAAGTTTTGACGCGTATTAGAGGAACACTTGTAAAACCGATGTGTTGTGATTTAGCTCATTTCGGTCTAAAACAGCTTGTTTCGTTGTATTAAGCAAGAATACATGCTTTTCGCGCAGTTATAAGAGAAAAAGTTTTGACGCGTGTCACAGGGACACTTGTAAAACCGATGTGTTCAGATTTAGCTCGTTTCGGTCTAAAACAGCTTGTTTCGTTGTATTAAGCACGAATACATGCTTTTCGCGCAGTTATAAGAGAAAAAGTTTTGACGAGTATCACGTGGAACACTTGTAATACCGATGTGTTGTGATTTGGCACGTTTCGGCCTAAAACAGCTTGTTTCGTTGTATTAAGCAAGAATACATGCTTTTCACGCAGTTATAAGAGAAAAAGTTTTGACGCGTATCAGAGGAACACTTGTAAAACCGATGTGTTCAGATTTAACTCTTTTCGGACTAAAACAGCTTGTTTCGTTGTATTAGGCACGAATACATGCTTTTCGCGCAGTTATAAGGGAAAAAGATTTGACGCGGTTCAGAGGAACACTTGTAAAACCGATGTGTTGGGATTTAGCTCGTTTCGGTCTAAAACAACTTGTTTCGCTGTATTAATCACGAATACATGCTTTTCGCGCAGTTATAAGAGAAAAAGTTTAGACGCGTATCAGAGGAACAATTGTAAAACCGATGTGTTGTGATTTAGCTCGTTTCGGTCTAAAACAGCTTGTTTCGCTGTGTTAAGCAGAAATACATGCTTTTCGCGCAGTGATAAGAGAAAAAGCTTTAAAGGCGTGTCACAGGGACACTTGTAAAACCGATGTGTTCAGATTTACCTCGTTTCGGTCTAAAACAGCTTGTTTCGTTGGACTAAGCACGAATACATGCTTTTCGCGCAGCTATAAGAGAAAAAAGAGTTGACGCGTATCAGAGGAACACTTGTAAAACCGATGTGTTGTGATTTAGCTCGTTTCGGTCTAAAACAGCTTGTTTCGCTGTATTAAGCAAGAATACATGCTTTTCGCGCAGTTATAAGAGAAAAAAATTTGACGCGTATCAGAGGAACACTTGTAAAACCGATGTGTTGTGATTTAGCTCGTTTTGGTCTAAAACAGCTTGTTTCGCTGTATTAAGCAGGAATACATGCTTTTCGCGCAGTTATAAGAGAAAAAGTTTTAAAGGCATGTCACAAGGACACTTGTAAAACCGATGTGTTCAGATTTACCTCGTTTCCGTCTAAAACAGCTTGTTTCGTTGGACTAAACAAGAATACATGCTTTTCGCGCAGTTATAAGAGAAAAAAGTTTTGATGCGTATCAGAGGAACACTTGTAAAACCGATGTGTTCAGATTTAGCTCGTTTCGGTCTAAAACAGCTTGTTTCGTTGTATTAAGCAAGAATACATGCTTTTCGCGCGGTTATAAGAGAAAAAGTTTTGACGCGTATTAGAGAGACACTTGTAAAACCGATTTTTTGTGATTTAGCTCGTTTCGGTCTAAAACAGCTTGTTTCGTTGTATTAAGCAAGAATACATGCTTTTCGCGCAGTTATAAGAGAAAAAGTTTTGACGAGTATCACGTGGATACTTGTAAAACCGATGTGTTCAGATTTAGCTCGTTTCGGTCTAAAACAGCTTGTTTCGTTGTATTAAGCACGAATACATGCTTTTCGCGCAGTTATAAGAGAAAAAGTTTTGACGAGTATCACGTGGAACACTTGTTATACCGATGTGTTGTGATTTAGCTCGTTTCGGTCTAAAACAGCTTGTTTCGTTGTATTAAGCAAGAATACATGCTTTTCGCGCAGTTATAAGAGAAAAAGTTTTGACGAGTATCACGTGGATACTTGTAAAACCGATGTGTTCAGATTTAGCTCGTTTCGGTCTAAAACAGCTTGTTTCGTTGTATTAAGCACGAATACATGCTTTTCGCGCAGTTATAAGAGAAAAAGTGTTGACGAGTATCACGTGGAACACTTGTAATACCGATGTGTTGTGATTTAGCTCGTTTCGGTCTAAAACAGCTTGATTCGCTGTATTAAGCAAGAATACATGCTTTTCGCGCAGTTATAAGAGAAAAAGTTTTGACACGTATCAGAGGAACACTTGTAAAACCGATGTGTTGTGATTTAGCTCATTTCGGTCTAAAACAGCTTGTTTCGTTGTATTAAGCAAGAATACATGCTTTTCGCGCAGTTATAAGAGAAAAAGTTTTGACGCGTGTCACAGGGACACTTGTAAAACCGATGTGTTCAGATTTAGCTCGTTTCGGTCTAAAACAGCTTGTTTCGTTCTATTAAGCACGAATACATGCTTTTCGCGCAGTTATAAGAGAAAAAGTTTTGACGAGTATCACGTGGAACACTTGTAATACCGATGTGTTGTGATTTGGCACGTTTCGGTCTAAAACAGCTTGTTTCGTTGTATTAGGCAAGAATACATGCTTTTCACGCAGTTATAAAAGAAAAAGTTTTGACGCGTATCAGAGGAACACTTGTAAAACCGATGTGTTCAGATTTAACTCTTTTCGGACTAAAACAGCTTGTTTCGTTGTATTAGGCACGAATACATGCTTTTCGCGCAGTTATAAGGGAAAAAGTTTTGACGCGTATCAGAGGAACACTTGTAAAACCGATGTGTTGGGATTTAGCTCGTTTCGATCTAAAACAGCTTGTTTCGCTGTATTAAGCACGAATACATGCTTTTCGCGCAGTTATAAGAGAAAAAGTTTAGACGCGTATCAGAGGAACAATTGTAAAACCGATGTGTTGTGATTTAGCTCGTTTCGGTCTAAAACAGCTTGTTTCGCTGTATTAAGCAGAAATACATGCTTTTCTCGCAGTGATAAGAGAAAAAGCTTTAAAGGCGTGTCACAGGGACACTTGTAAAACCGATGTGTTCAGATTTACCTCGTTTCGGTCTAAAACAGCTTGTTTCGTTGGACTAAGCACGAATACATGCTTTTCGCGCAGCTATAAGAGAAAAAAGAGTTGACGCGTATCAGAGGAACACTTGTAAAACCGATGTGTTGTGATTTAGCTCGTTTCGGTCTAAAACAGCTTGTTTCGCTGTATTAAGCAAGAATACATGCTTTTCGCAGAGTTATAAGAGAAAAAAATTTGACGCGTATCAGAGGAACACTTGTAAAACCGATGTGTTGTGATTTAGCTCGTTTTGGTCTAAAACAGCTTGTTTCGCTGTATTAAGCAGGAATACATGCTTTTCGCGCAGTTATAAGAGAAAAAAGTTTTGATGCGTATCAGAGGAACACTTGTAAAACCGATGTGTTCAGATTTAGCTCGTTTCGGTCTAAAACAGCTTGATTCGCTGTATTAAGCAAGAATACATGCTTTTCGCGCAGTTATAAAAGAAAAAGTTTTGACGCGTATCAGAGGAACACTTGTAAAACGGATGTGTTGTGATTTAGCTCATTTCGGTCTAAAACAGCTTGTTTCGCTGTATTAAGCAAGAATACATGCTTTTCGCGCAGTTATAAGAGAAAAAGTTTTGACGCGTATTAGAGAGACACTTGTAAAATCGATGTGTTCAGATTTACCTCGTTTCGGTCTAAAACAGCTTGTTTCGTTGTATTAAGCAAGAATACATGCTTTTCGCGCGGTTATAAGAGAAAAAGTTTTGACGCGTATTAGAGAGACACTTGTAAAACCGATGTGTTGTGATTTAGCTCGTTTCGGTCTAAAACAGCTTGTTTCGTTGTATTAAGCAAGAATACATGCTTTTCGCGCAGTTATAAGAGAAAAAGTTTTGACGAGTATCACGTGGATACTCGTAAAATCGATGTGTTCAGATTTAGCTCGTTTCGGTCTAAAACAGCTTGTTTCGTTGTATTAAGCACGAATACATGCTTTTCGCGCAGTTATAAGAGAAAAAGTTTTGACGAGTATCACGTGGAACACTTGTAATACCGATGTGTTGTGATTTAGCTCGTTTCGGTCTAAAACAGCTTGATTCGCTGTATTAAGCAAGAATACATGCTTTTCGCGCAGTTATAAGAGAAAAAGTTTTGACGCGTATTAGAGGAACACTTGTAAAACCGATGTGTTGTGATTTAGCTCATTTCGGTCTAAAACAGCTTGTTTCGTTGTATTAAGCAAGAATACATGCTTTTCGCGCAGTTATAAGAGAAAAAGTTTTGACGCGTGTCACAGGGACACTTGTAAAACCGATGTGTTCAGATTTAGCTCGTTTCGGTCTAAAACAGCTTGTTTCGTTGTATTAAGCACGAATACATGCTTTTCGCGCAGTTATAAGAGAAAAAGTTTTGACGAGTATCACGTGGAACACTTGTAATACCGATGTGTTGTGATTTGGCACGTTTCGGTCTAAAACAGCTTGTTTCGTTGTATTAAGCAAGAATACATGCTTTTCACGCAGTTATAAGAGAAAAAGTTTTGACGCGTATCAGAGGAACACTTGTAAATCCGATGTGTTCAGATTTAACTCTTTTCGGACTAAAACAGCTTGTTTCGTTGTATTAGGCACGAATACATGCTTTTCGCGCAGTTATAAGGGAAAGAGTTTTGACGCGGTTCAGAGGAACACTTGTAAAACCGATGTGTTGGGATTTAGCTCGTTTCGGTCTAAAACAACTTGTTTCGCTGTATTAATCACGAATACATGCTTTTCGCGCAGTTATAAGAGAAAAAGTTTAGACGCGTATCAGAGGAACAATTGTAAAACCGATGTGTTGTGATTTAGCTCGTTTCGGTCTAAAACAGCTTGTTTCGCTGTGTTAAGCAGAAATACATGCTTTTCGCGCAGTGATAAGAGAAAAAGCTTTAAAGGCGTGTCACAGGGACACTTGTAAAACCGATGTGTTCAGATTTACCTCGTTTCGGTCTAAAACAGCTTGTTTCGTTGGACTAAGCACGAATACATGCTTTTCGCGCAGCTATAAGAGAAAAAAGAGTTGACGCGTATCAGAGGAACACTTGTAAAACCGATGTGTTGTGATTTAGCTCGTTTCGGTCTAAAACAGCTTGTTTCGCTGTATTAAGCAAGAATACATGCTTTTCGCGCAGTTATAAGAGAAAAAAATTTGACGCGTATCAGAGGAACACTTGTAAAACCGATGTGTTGTGATTTAGCTCGTTTTGGTCTAAAACAGCTTGTTTCGCTGTATTAAGCAGGAATACATGCTTTTCGCGCAGTTATAAGAGAAAAAGTTTTAAAGGCATGTCACAAGGACACTTGTAAAACCGATGTGTTCAGATTTACCTCGTTTCCGTCTAAAACAGCTTGTTTCGTTGGACTAAACAAGAATACATGCTTTTCGTGCAGTTATAAGAGAAAAAAGTTTTGATGCGTATCAGAGGAACACTTGTAAAACCGATGTGTTCAGATTTAGCTCGTTTCGGTCTAAAACAGCTTGTTTCGTTGTATTAAGCAAGAATACATGCTTTTCGCGCGGTTATAAGAGAAAAAGTTTTGACGCGTATTAGAGAGACACTTGTAAAACCGATTTTTTGTGATTTAGCTCGTTTCGGTCTAAAACAGCTTGTTTCGTTGTATTAAGCAAGAATACATGCTTTTCGCGCAGTTATAAGAGAAAAAGTTTTGACGAGTATCACGTGGATACTTGTAAAACCGATGTGTTCAGATTTAGCTCGTTTCGGTCTAAAACAGCTTGTTTCGTTGTATTAAGCACGAATACATGCTTTTCGCGCAGTTATAAGAGAAAAAGTTTTGACGAGTATCACGTGGAACACTTGTTATACCGATGTGTTGTGATTTAGCTCGTTTCGGTCTAAAACAGCTTGATTCGCTGTATTAAGCAAGAATACATGCTTTTCGCGCAGTTATAAAAGAAAAAGTTTTGACGCGTATCAGAGGAACACTTGTAAAACCGATGTGTTGTGATTTAGCTCATTTCGGTCTAAAACAGCTTGTTTCGCTGTATTAAGCAAGAATACATGCTTTTCGCGCAGTTATAAGAGAAAAAGTTTTGACGCGTATTAGAGAGACACTTGTAAAATCGATGTGTTCAGATTTACCTCGTTTCGGTCTAAAACAGCTTGTTTCGTTGTATTAAGCAAGAATACATGCTTTTCGCGCAGTTATAAGAGAAAAAGTTTTGACGCGTATTAGAGAGACACTTGTAAAACCGATGTGTTGTGATTTAGCTCGTTTCGGTCTAAAACAGCTTGTTTCGTTGTATTAAGCAAGAATACATGCTTTTCGCGCAGTTATAAGAGAAAACGTTTTGACGAGTATCACGTGGATACTTGTAAAACCGATGTGTTCAGATTTAGCTCGTTTCGGTCAAAAACAGCTTGTTTCGTTGTATTAAGCACGAATACATGCTTTTCGCGCAGTTAAAAGAGAAAAAGTTTTGACGAGTATCACGTGGAACACTTGTAATACCGATGTGTTGTGATTTAGCTCATTTCGGTCTAAAACAGCTTGTTTCGCTGTATTAAGCAAGAATACATGCTTTTCGCGCAGTTATAAGAGAAAAAGTTTTGACGCGTATCAGAGGAACACTTGTAAAACCGATGTGTTGTGATTTAGCTCGTTTCGGTCTAAAACAGCTTGTTTCGCTGTATTAGGCAAGAATACATGCTTTTCGCGCAGTTATAAGAGAAAAAGTTTTGACGCGTATTAGAGAGACACTTGTAAAACCGATGTGTTGTGATTTAGCTCGTTTCGGTCTAAAACAGCTTGTTTCGTTGTATTAAGCAAGAATACATGCTTTTCGCGCAGTTATAAGAGAAAAAGTTTTGACGAGTATCACGTGGATACTTGTAAAACCGATGTGTTCAGATTTAGCTCGTTTCGGTCTAAAACAGCTTGTATCGTTGTATTAAGCACGAATACATGCTTTTCGCGCAGTTATAAGAGAAAAAGTTTTGACGCGTGTCACAGGGACACATGTAAAACAGATGTGTTCAGATTTAGCTCTTTTCGGTCTAAAACAGCTTGTTTCGTTGTATTAAGCACGAATACATGCTTTTCGCGCAGTTATAAGAGAAAAAGTTTTGACGAGTATCACGTGGAACACTTGTAATACCGATGTGTTGTGATTTGGCACGTTTCGGTCTAAAACAGCTTGTTTCGTTGTATTAAGCAAGAATACATGCTTTTCACGCAGTTATTAGAGAAAAAGTTTTGACGCGTATCAGAGGAACTCTTGTAAAACCGATGTGTTCAGATTTAACTCTTTTCGGACTAAAACAGCTTGTTTCGTTGTATTAGGCACGAATACATGCTTTTCGCGCAGTTATAAGGGAAAAAGTTTTGACGCGTATCAGAGGAACACTTGTAAAACCGATGTGTTGTGATTTAGCTCGTTTCGGTCTAAAACAGCTTGTTTCGCTGTATTAAGCACGAATACATGCTTTTCGCGCAGTTATAAGAGAAAAAGTTTAGACGCGTATCAGAGGAACAATTGTAAAACCGATGTGTTGTGATTTAGCTCGTTTCGGTCTAAAACAGCTTCTTTCGCTGTATTAAGCAGAAATACATGCTTTTCGCGCAGTGATAAGAGAAAAAGCTTTAAAGGCGTGTCACAGGGACACTTGTAAAACCGATGTGTTCAGATTTACCTCGTTTCGGTCTAAAACAGCTTGTTTCGTTGGACTAAGCAAGAATACATGCTTTTCGCGCAGTTATAAGAGAAAAAAGTTTTAATGCGTATCAGAGGAACACTTGTAAAACCGATGTGTTCAGATTTAGCTCGTTTCGGTCTAAAACAGCTTGTTTCGTTGTATTAGGCAAGAATACATGCTTTTCGCGCAGTTATAAGAGAAAAAGTTTTGACGAGTATCACGTGGATACTTGTAAAACCGATGTGTTCAGATTTAGCTCGTTTCGGTCTAAAACAGCTTGTTTCGTTGTATTAAGCACGAATACATGCTTTTCGCGCAGTTATAAGAGAAAAAGTTTTGACGAGTATCACGTGGAACACTTGTAATACCGATGTGTTGTGATTTAGCTCGTTTCGGTCTAAAACAGCTTGATTCGCTGTATTAAGCAAGAATACATGCTTTTCGCGCAGTTATAAGAGAAAAAGTTTTGACGCGTATTAGAGAGACACTTGTAAAACCGATGTGTTCAGATTTACCTCGTTTCGGTCTAAAACAGCTTGTTTCGTTGTATTAAGCAAGAATACATGCTTTTCGCGCAGTTATAAGAGAAAAAGTTTTGACGAGTATCACGTGGATACTTGTAAAACCGATGTGTTCAGATTTAGCTCGTTTCGGTCTAAAACAGCTTGTTTCGTTGTATTAAGCACGAATACATGCTTTTCGCGCAGTTATAAGAGAAAAAGTGTTGACGAGTATCACGTGGAACACTTGTAATACCGATGTGTTGTGATTTAGCTCGTTTCGGTCTAAAACAGCTTGTTTCGTTGTATTAAGCAAGAATACATGCTTTTCGCGCAGTTATAAGAGAAAAAGTTTTGACGCGTATTAGAGAGACACTTGTAAAACCGATGTGTTGTGATTTAGCTCGTTTCGGTCTAAAACAGCTTGTTTCGTTGTATTAAGGAAGAATACATGCTTTTGGCGCAGTTATAAGAGAAAAAGTTTTGACGCGTATCAGAGGAACACTTGTAAAACCGATGTGTTCAGATTTAACTCTTTTCGGACTAAAACAGCTTGTTTCGTTGTATTAGGCACGAATACATGCTTTTCGCGCAGTTATAAGGGAAAAAGTTTTGACGCGTATCAGAGGAACACTTGTAAAACCGATGTGTTGTGATTTAGCTCGTTTCGGTCTAAAACAGCTTGTTTCGCTGTATTAAGCACGAATACATGCTTTTCGCGCAGTTATAAGAGAAAAAGTTCAGACGCGTATTAGAGGAACAATTGTAAAACCGATGTGTTGTGATTTAGCTCGTTTCGGTCTAAAACAGCTTCTTTCGCTGTATTAAGCAGAAATACATGCTTTTCGCGCAGTGATAAGAGAAAAAGCTTTAAAGGCGTGTCACAGGGACACTTGTAAAACCGATGTGTTCAGATTTACCTCGTTTCGGTCTAAAACAGCTTGTTTCGTTGGACTAAGCAAGAATACATGCTTTTCGCGCAGTTATAAGAGAAAAAAGTTTTGATGCGTATCAGAGGAACACTTGTAAAACCGATGTGTTCAGATTTAGCTCGTTTCGGTCTAAAACAGCTTGTTTCGTTGTATTAAGCAAGAATACATGCTTTTCGCGCGGTTATAAGAGAAAAAGTTTTGACGCGTATCACGTGGATACTTGTAAAACCGATGTGTTCAGATTTAGCTCGTTTCGGTCTAAAACAGCTTGTTTCGTTGTATTAAGCACGAATACATGCTTTTCGCGCAGTTATAAGAGAAAAAGTTTTGACGAGTATCACGTGGAACACTTGTAAAGCCGATGTGTTCAGATTTAACTCGTTTCGGTCTAAAACAGCTTGTTTCGTTGTATAGTTATAGAAGAAAAAGTTTTGACGCGTATCAGAGACACTTGTAAAACCGATGTGTTGTGATTTAGCTCGTTTCGGTCTAAAACAGCTTGTTTCGTTGTATTAAGCAAGAATACATGCTTTTCGCGCAGTTATGAAAGAAAACGTTTTGACGCGTATCAGAGGAACACTTGTAAAACCGATGTGTTGTGATTTAGCTCATTTCGGTCTAAAACAGCTTGTTTCGCTGTATTAAGCACGAATACATGCTTTTCGCGCAGTTATGAAAGAAAAAGTTTTGACGAGTATCACGGGGAACACTTGTAATACCGATGTGTTGTGATTTAGCTCGTTTCGGTCTAAAACAGCTTGATTCGCTGTATTAAGCAAGAATACATGCTTTTCGCGCAGTTATAAAAGAAAAAGTTTTGACGCGTATCAGAGGAACACTTGTAAAACCGATGTGTTGTGATTTAGCTCATTTCGGTCTAAAACAGCTTGTTTCGCTGTATTAAGCAAGAATACATGCTTTTCGCGCAGTTATAAGAGAAAAAGTTTTGACGCGTATTAGAGAGACACTTGTAAAACCGATGTGTTCAGATTTACCTCGTTTCGGTCTAAAACAGCTTGTTTCGTTGTATTAAGCAAGAATACATGCTTTTCGCGCAGTTATAAGAGAAAAAGTTTTGACGCGTATTAGAGAGACACTTGTAAAACCGATGTGTTGTGATTTAGCTCGTTTCGGTCTAAAGCAGCTTGTTTCGTTGTATTAAGCAAGAATACATGCTTTTCGCGCAGTTATAAGAGAAAAAGTTTTGACGCGTGTCACAGGGACACTTGTAAAACCGATGTGTTCAGATTTAGCTCGTTTCGGTCTAAAACAGCTTGTTTCGTTGTATTAAGCACGAATACATGCTTTTCGCGCAGTTATAAGAGAAAAAGTTTTGACGAGTATCACGTGGAACACTTGTAATACCGATGTGTTGTGATTTGGCACGTTTCGGTCTAAAACAGCTTGTTTCGTTGTATTAAGCAAGAATACATGCTTTTCACGCAGTTATAGGAGAAAAAGTTTTGACGCGTATCAGAGGAACACTTGTAAAACCGATGTGTTCAGATTTAACTCTTTTCGGACTAAAACAGCTTGTTTCGTTGTATTAGGCACGAATACATGCTTTTCGCGCAGTTATAAGGGAAAAAGTTTTGACGCGTATCAGAGGAACACTTGTAAAACGGATTTGTTGTGATTTAGCTCGTTTCGGTCTAAAACAGCTTGTTTCGCTGTATTAAGCACGAATACATGCTTTTCGCGCAGTTATAAGAGAAAACGTTTAGACGCGTATCAGAGGAACAATTGTAAAACCGATGTGTTGTGATTTAGCTCGTTTCGGTCTAAAACAGCTTGTTTCGCTGTATTAAGCAGAAATACATGCTTTTCGCGCAGTGATAAGAGAAAAAGCTTTAAAGGCGTGTTACAGGGACACTTGTAAAACCGATGTGTTCAGATTTACCTCGTTTCGGTCTAAAACAGCTTGTTTCGTTGGACTAAGCAAGAATACATGCTTTTCGCGCAGTTATAAGAGAAAAAAGTTTTGATGCGTATCAGAGGAACACTTGTAAAACCGATGTGTTCAGATTTAGCTCGTTTCGGTCTAAAACAGCTTGTTTCGTTGTATTAAGCAAGAATACATGCTTTTCGCGCGGTTATAAGAGAAAAAGTTTTGACGCGTATTAGAGAGACACTTGTAAAACCGATGTGTTGTGATTTAGCTCGTTTCGGTCTAAAACAGCTTGTTTCGTTGTATTAAGCAAGAATACATGCTTTTCGCGCGGTTATAAGAGAAAAAGTTTTGACGCGTATTAGAGAGACACTTGTAAAACCGATGTGTTGTGATTTAGCTCGTTTCGGTCTAAAACAGCTTGTTTCGTTGTATTAAGCAAGAATACATGCTTTTCGCGCAGTGATAAGAGAAAAAGTTTTGACGAGTATCACGTGAAACACTTGTAATACCGATGTGTTGTGATTTAGCTCGTTTCGGTCTAAAACAGCTTGATTCGCTGTATTAAGCAAGAGTACATGCTTTTCGCGCAGTTATAAAAGAAAAAGTTTTGACGCGTATCAGAGGAACACTTGTAAAACCGATGTGTTGTGATTTAGCTCATTTCGGTCTAAAACAGCTTGTTTCGCTGTATTAAGCAAGAATACATGCTTTTCGCGCAGTTATAAGAGAAAAAGTTTTGACGCGTATTAGAGAGACACTTGTAAAACCGATGTGTTCAGATTTACCTCGTTTCGGTCTAAAACAGCTTGTTTCGTTGTATTAAGCAAGAATACATGCTTTTCGCGCAGTTATAAGAGAAAAAGTTTTGACGCGTATTAGAGAGACACTTGTAAAACCGATGTGTTGTGATTTAGCTCGTTTCGGTCTAAAACAGCTTGTTTCGTTGTATTAAGCAAGAATACATGCTTTTCGCGCAGTTATAAGAGAAAAAGTTTTGACGAGTATCACGTGGATACTTGTAAAACCGATGTGTTCAGATTTAGCTCGTTTCGGTCAATAACAGCTTGTTTCGTTGTATTAAGCACGAATACATGCTTTTCGCGCAGTTAAAAGAGAAAAAGTTTTGACGAGTATCACGTGGAAAACTTGTAAAACCGATGTGTTATGATTTAGCTCGTTTCGGTCTAAAACAGCTTGTTTCGCTGTATTAAGCAAGAATACATGCTTTTCGCGCAGTTATAAGAGAAAAAGTTTTGACGCGTATCAGAGGAACACTTGTAAAACCGATGTGTTGTGATTTAGCTCGTTTCGGTCTAAAACAGCTTGTTTTGCTGTATTAAGCAAGAATACATGCTTTTCGCGCAGTTATAAGAGAAAAAGTTTTGACGCGTATTAGAGAGACACTTGTAAAACCGATGTGTTGTGATTTAGCTCGTTTCGGTCTAAAACAGCTTGTTTCGTTGTATTAAGCAAGAATACATGCTTTTCGCGCAGTTATAAGAGAAAAAGTTTTGAGTATCACGTGGATACTTGTAAAACCGATGTGTTCAGATTTAGCTCGTTTCGGTCTAAAACAGCTTGTTTCGTTGTATTAAGCACGAATACATGCTTTTCGCGCAGTTATAAGAGAAAAAGTTTTGACGAATATCACGTGGAACACTTGTAATACCGATGTGTTGTGATTTAGCTCGTTTCGTTGTATTAAGCAAGAATACATGCTTTTCGCGCAGTTATAAGAGAAAAAGTTTTGACGCGTATTAGAGAGACACTTTTAAAACCGATGTGTTGTGATTTAGCTCGTTTCGGTCTAAAACAGCTTGTTTCGTTGTATTAAGCAAGAATACATGCTTTTGGCGCAGTTATAAGAGAAAAAGTTTTGACGAGTATCACGTGGATACTTGTAAAACCGATGTGTTCAGATTTACCTCGTTTCGGTCTAAAACAGCTTGTCTCGCTGTATTAAGCAAGAATACATGCTTTTCGTGCCGTTATAAGAGAAAAAGTTTTGACGCGTATCAGAGGAACACTTGTAAAACCGATGTGTTGTGATTTAGCTCATTTCGGTCTAAAACAGCTTGTTTCGCTGTATTAAGCAAGAATACATGCTTTTCGCGCAGTTATAAGAGAAAAAGTTTTGACGCGTATCAGAGGAACACTTGTAAAACCGATGTGTTGTGATTTAGCTCGTTTCGGTCTAAAACAGCTTGTTTCGCTGTATTAAGCAAGAATACATGCTTTTCGCGCAGTTATAAGAGAAAAAGTTTTGACGCGTATCAGAGGAACACTTGTAAAACCGATGTGTTGTGATTTAGCTCGTTTCGGTCTAAAACAGCTTGTTTAGCTGTATTAAGCAAGAATACATGCTTTTCGCGCAGTTATAAGAGAAAAAGTTTTGACGCCTATCAGAGGAACACTTGTAAAACCGATGTGTTCAGATTTAGCTCGTTTCGGTCTAAAACAGCTTGTTTCGTTGTATTAAGCACGAATACATGCTTTACGCGCAGTTATAGAAGAAAAAGTTTTGACGCGTATCAGAGACACTTGTAAAACCGATGTGTTGTGATTTAGCTCGTTTCGGTCTAAAACAGCTTGTTTCGTTGTATTAAGCAAGAATACATGCTTTTCGCGCAGTAATAAGAGAAAAAGTTTGGACGAGTATCACGTGGATACTTGTAAAACCGATGTGTTCAGATTTAACTCGTTTCGGTCTAAAACAGCTTGTTTCGTTGTATTAAGCACGAATACATGTTTTTCGCGTAGTTATAAGAGAAAAAGTTTTGACGCGTGTCACAGGGACACTTGTAAAACCGATGTGTTCAGATTTAGCTCGTTTCGGTCTAAAACAACTTGTTTCGTTGTATTAAGCACGAATATATGCTTTACGCGCAGTTATAGAAGAAAAAGTTTTGACGCCTATTAGAGAGACACTTGTAAAACCGATGTGTTATGATTTAGCTCGTTTCGGTCTAAAACAGCTTGTTTCGTTGTATTAAGCAAGAATACATGCTTTTCGCGCAGTTATAAGAGAGAAAGTTTTGACGAGTATCACGTGGATACTTGTAAAACCGATGTGTTCAGATTTAGCTCGTTTCGGTCTAAAACAGCTTGTTTCGTTGTATTAAGCAAGAATACATGCTTTACGCGCAGTTATAGAAGAAAAAGTTTTGACGCGTATCAGAGAGACACTTGTAAATCCGATGTGTTGTGATTTAGCTCGTTTCGGACTAAAACAGCTTGTTTCGTTGTATTAAGCAAGAATACATGCTTTTCGCGCAGTTATAAGAGAAAAAGTTTTGACGCGTATTAGAGAGACACTTGTAAAACCGATGTGTTGTGATTTAGCTCGTTTCGGTCTAAAACAGCTTGTTTCGTTGTATTAAGCAAGAATACATGCTTTTGGCGCAGTTATAAGAGAAAAAGTTTTGACGAGTATCACGTGGATACTTGTAAAACCGATGTGTTCAGATTTACCTCGTTTCGGTCTAAAACAGCTTGTCTCGCTGTATTAAGCAAGAATACATGCTTTTCGTGCCGTTATAAGAGAAAAAGTTTTGACGCGTATCAGAGGAACACTTGTAAAACCGATGTGTTGTGATTTAGCTCATTTTGGTCTAAAACAGCTTGTTTCGCTGTATTAAGCAAGAATACATGCTTTTCGCGCAGTTATAAGAGAAAAAGTTTTGACGCGTATCAGAGGAACACTTGTAAAACCGATGTGTTGTGATTTAGCTCGTTTCGGTCTAAAACAGCTTGTTTCGCTGTATTGAGCAAGAATACATGCTTTTCGCGCAGTTATAAGAGAAAAAGTTTTGACGCGTATCAGAGGAACACTTGTAAAACCGATGTGTTGTGATTTAGCTCGTTTCGGTCTAAAACAGCTTGTTTCGCTGTATTAAGCAAGAATACATGCTTTTCGCGCAGTTATAAGAGAAAAAGTTTTGACGCCTATCAGAGGAACACTTGTAAAACCGATGTGTTCAGATTTAGCTCGTTTCGGTCTAAAACAGCTTGTTTCGTTGTATTAAGCACGAATACATGCTTTACGCGCAGTTATAGAAGAAAAAGTTTTGACGCGTATCAGAGACACTTGTAAAACCGATGTGTTGTGATTTAGCTCGTTTCGGTCTAAAACAGCTTGTTTCGTTGTATTAAGCAAGAATACATGCTTTTCGCGCAGTTATAAGAGAAAAAGTTTTGACGAGTATCACGTGGATACTTGTAAAACCGATGTGTTCAGATTTAACTCGTTTCGGTCTAAAACAGCTTGTTTCGTTGTATTAAGCACGAATACATGTTTTTCGCGTAGTTATAAGAGAAAAAGTTTTGACGCGTGTCACAGGGACACTTGTAAAACCGATGTGTTCAGATTTAGCTCGTTTCGGTCTAAAACAACTTGTTTCGTTGTATTAAGCACGAATATATGCTTTACGCGCAGTTATAGAAGAAAAAGTTTTGACGCCTATTAGAGAGACACTTGTAAAACCGATGTGTTATGATTTAGCTCGTTTCGGTCTAAAACAGCTTGTTTCGTTGTATTAAGCAAGAATACATGCTTTTCGCGCAGTTATAAGAGAGAAAGTTTTGACGAGTATCACGTGGATACTTGTAAAACCGATGTGTTCAGATTTAGCTCGTTTCGGTCTAAAACAGCTTGTTTCGTTGTATTAAGCAAGAATACATGCTTTTCGCGCAGTTATAAGAGAAAAAGTTTTGACGAGTATCACGTGGATACTTGTAAAACCGATGTGTTCAGATTTAACTCGTTTCGGTCTAAAACAGCTTGTTTCGTTGTATTAAGCACGAATACATGTTTTTCGCGTAGTTATAAGAGAAAAAGTTTTGACGCGTGTCACAGGGACACTTGTAAAACCGATGTGTTCAGATTTAGCTCGTTTCGGTCTAAAACAACTTGTTTCGTTGTATTAAGCACGAATACATGCTTTACGCGCAGTTATAGAAGAAAAAGTTTTGACGCGTATCAGAGAGACACTTGTAAATCCGATGTGTTGTGATTTAGCTCGTTTCGGACTAAAACAGCTTGTTTCGTTGTATTAAGCAAGAATACATGCTTTTCGCGCAGTTATAAGAGAAAAAGTTTTGACGCGTATTAGAGAGACACTTGTAAAACCGATGTGTTGTGATTTAGCTCGTTTCGGTCTAAAACAGCTTGTTTCGTTGTATTAAGCAAGAATACATGCTTTTCGCGCAGTTATAAGAGAAAAAGTTTTGACGAGTATCACGTTGATACTTGTAAAACCGATGTGTTCAGATTTACCTCGTTTCCGTCTAAAACAGCTTGTTTCGTTGGACTAAGCAAGAATACATGCTTTTCGCGCAGTTATAAGAGAAAAAAGTTTTGATGCGTATCAGAGGAACACTTGTAAAACCGATGTGTTCAGATTTAGCTCGTTTCTGTCTAAAACAGCTTGTTTCGTTGTATTAAGCAAGAATACATGCTTTTCGCGCGGTTATAAGAGAAAAAGTTTTGACGCGTATTAGAGAGACACTTGTAAAACCGATGTGTTGTGATTTAGCTCGTTTCGGTCTAAAACAGCTTGTTTCGTTGTATTAAGCAAGAATACATGCTTTTCGCGCAGTTATAAGAGAAAAAGTTTTGACGAGTATCACGTGGATACTTGTAAAACCGATGTGTTCAGATTTAGCTCGTTTCGGTCTAAAACAGCTTGTTTCGTTGTATTAAGCACGAATACATGCTTTACGCGCAGTTATAGAAGAAAAAGTTTTGACGCGTATCAGAGAGACACTTGTAAATCCGATGTGTTGTGATTTAGCTCGTTTCGGACTAAAACAGCTTGTTTCGTTGTATTAAGCAAGAATACATGCTTTTCGCGCAGTTATAAGAGAAAAAGTTTTGACGCGTATTAGAGAGACACTTGTAAAACCGATGTGTTGTGATTTAGCTCGTTTCGGTCTAAAACAGCTTGTTTCGTTGTATTAAGCAAGAATACATGCTTTTCGCGCAGTTATAAGAGAAAAAGTTTTGACGAGTATCACGTGAAACACTTGTAATACCGATGTGTTGTGATTTAGCTCGTTTCGGTCTAAAACAGCTTGATTCGCTGTATTAAGCAAGAATACATGCTTTTCGTGCAGTTATAAAAGAAAAAGTTTTGACGCGTATCAGAGGAACACTTGTAAAACCGATGTGTTGTGATTTAGCTCATTTCGGTCTAAAACAGCTTGTTTCGTTGTATTAAGCAAGAATACATGCTTTTCGCGCAGTTATAAGAGAAAAAGTTTTGACGCGTATTAGAGAGACACTTGTAAAACCGATGTGTTGTGATTTAGCTCGTTTCGGTCTAAAACAGCTTGTTTCGTTGTATTAAGCAAGAATACATGCTTTTGGCGCAGTTATAAGAGAAAAAGTTTTGACGAGTATCACGTGGATACTTGTAAAACCGATGTGTTCAGATTTACCTCGTTTCGGTCTAAAACAGCTTGTCTCGCTGTATTAAGCAAGAATACATGCTTTTCGTGCCGTTATAAGAGAAAAAGTTTTGACGCGTATCAGAGGAACACTTGTAAAACCGATGTGTTGTGATTTAGCTCATTTTGGTCTAAAACAGCTTGTTTCGCTGTATTAAGCAAGAATACATGCTTTTCGCGCAGTTATAAGAGAAAAAGTTTTGACGCGTATCAGAGGAACACTTGTAAAACCGATGTGTTGTGATTTAGCTCGTTTCGGTCTAAAACAGCTTGTTTCGCTGTATTGAGCAAGAATACATGCTTTTCGCGCAGTTATAAGAGAAAAAGTTTTGACGCGTATCAGAGGAACACTTGTAAAACCGATGTGTTGTGATTTAGCTCGTTTCGGTCTAAAACAGCTTGTTTCGCTGTATTAAGCAAGAATACATGCTTTTCGCGCAGTTATAAGAGAAAAAGTTTTGACGCCTATCAGAGGAACACTTGTAAAACCGATGTGTTCAGATTTAGCTCGTTTCGGTCTAAAACAGCTTGTTTCGTTGTATTAAGCACGAATACATGCTTTACGCGCAGTTATAGAAGAAAAAGTTTTGACGCGTATCAGAGACACTTGTAAAACCGATGTGTTGTGATTTAGCTCGTTTCGGTCTAAAACAGCTTGTTTCGTTGTATTAAGCAAGAATACATGCTTTTCGCGCAGTTATAAGAGAAAAAGTTTTGACGAGTATCACGTGGATACTTGTAAAACCGATGTGTTCAGATTTAACTCGTTTCGGTCTAAAACAGCTTGTTTCGTTGTATTAAGCACGAATACATGTTTTTCGCGTAGTTATAAGAGAAAAAGTTTTGACGCGTGTCACAGGGACACTTGTAAAACCGATGTGTTCAGATTTAGCTCGTTTCGGTCTAAAACAACTTGTTTCGTTGTATTAAGCACGAATATATGCTTTACGCGCAGTTATAGAAGAAAAAGTTTTGACGCCTATTAGAGAGACACTTGTAAAACCGATGTGTTATGATTTAGCTCGTTTCGGTCTAAAACAGCTTGTTTCGTTGTATTAAGCAAGAATACATGCTTTTCGCGCAGTTATAAGAGAGAAAGTTTTGACGAGTATCACGTGGATACTTGTAAAACCGATGTGTTCAGATTTAGCTCGTTTCGGTCTAAAACAGCTTGTTTCGTTGTATTAAGCAAGAATACATGCTTTACGCGCAGTTATAGAAGAAAAAGTTTTGACGCGTATCAGAGAGACACTTGTAAATCCGATGTGTTGTGATTTAGCTCGTTTCGGACTAAAACAGCTTGTTTCGTTGTATTAAGCAAGAATACATGCTTTTCGCGCAGTTATAAGAGAAAAAGTTTTGACGAGTATCACGTTGATACTTGTAAAACCGATGTGTTCAGATTTACCTCGTTTCCGTCTAAAACAGCTTGTTTCGTTGGACTAAGCAAGAATACATGCTTTTCGCGCAGTTATAAGAGAAAAAAGTTTTGATGCGTATCAGAGGAACACTTGTAAAACCGATGTGTTCAGATTTAGCTCGTTTCTGTCTAAAACAGCTTGTTTCGTTGTATTAAGCAAGAATACATGCTTTTCGCGCGGTTATAAGAGAAAAAGTTTTGACGCGTATTAGAGAGACACTTGTAAAACCGATGTGTTGTGATTTAGCTCGTTTCGGTCTAAAACAGCTTGTTTCGTTGTATTAAGCAAGAATACATGCTTTTCGCGCAGTTATAAGAGAGAAAGTTTTGACGAGTATCACGTGGATACTTGTAAAACCGATGTGTTCAGATTTAGCTCGTTTCGGTCTAAAACAGCTTGTTTCGTTGTATTAAGCACGAATACATGCTTTTCGCGCAGTTATAAGAGAAAAAGTTTTGACGCGTATTAGAGAGACACTTGTAAAACCGATGTGTTGTGATTTAGCTCGTTTCGGTCTAAAACAGCTTGTTTCGTTGTATTAAGCAAGAATACATGCTTTTCGCGCAGTTATAAGAGAAAAAGTTTTGACGAGTATCACGTTGATACTTGTAAAACCGATGTGTTCAGATTTACCTCGTTTCCGTCTAAAACAGCTTGTTTCGTTGGACTAAGCAAGAATACATGCTTTTCGCGCAGTTATAAGAGAAAAAAGTTTTGATGCGTATCAGAGGAACACTTGTAAAACCGATGTGTTCAGATTTAGCTCGTTTCTGTCTAAAACAGCTTGTTTCGTTGTATTAAGCAAGAATACATGCTTTTCGCGCGGTTATAAGAGAAAAAGTTTTGACGCGTATTAGAGAGACACTTGTAAAACCGATGTGTTGTGATTTAGCTCGTTTCGGTCTAAAACAGCTTGTTTCGTTGTATTAAGCAAGAATACATGCTTTTCGCGCAGTTATAAGAGAAAAAGTTTTGACGAGTATCACGTGAAACACTTGTAATACCGATGTGTTGTGATTTAGCTCGTTTCGGTCTAAAACAGCTTGATTCGCTGTATTAAGCAAGAATACATGCTTTTCGCGCAGTTATAAAAGAAAAAGTTTTGACGCGTATCAGAGGAACACTTGTAAAACCGATGTGTTGTGATTTAGCTCATTTCGGTCTAAAACAGCTTGTTTCGCTGTATTAAGCAAGAATACATGCTTTTCGCGCAGTTATAAGAGAAAAAGTTTTGACGCGTATTAGAGAGACACTTGTAAAACCGATGTGTTCAGATTTACCTCGTTTCGGTCTAAAACAGCTTGTTTCGTTGTATAAGCAAGAATACATGCTTTTCGCGCAGTTATAAGAGAAAAAGTTTTGACGCGTATTAGAGAGACACTTGTAAAACCGATGTGTTGTGATTTAGCTCGTTTCGGTCTAAAACAGCTTGTTTCGTTGTATTAAGCAAGAATACATGCTTTTCGCGCAGTTATAAGAGAAAAAGTTTTGACGAGTATCACGTGGATACTTGTAAAACCGATGTGTTCAGATTTAGCTCGTTTCGGTCTAAAACAGCTTGTTTCGCTGTATTAAGCAAGAATACATGCTTTTCGCGCAGTTATAAGAGAAAAAGTTTTGACGCGTATCAGAGGAACACTTGTAAAACCGATGTGTTGTGATTTAGCTCGTTTCGGTCTAAAACAGCTTGTTTTGCTGTATTAAGCAAGAATACATGCTTTTCGCGCAGTTATAAGAGAAAAAGTTTTGACGCGTATTAGAGAGACACTTGTAAAACCGATGTGTTGTGATCTAGCTCGTTTCGGTCTAAAACAGCTTGTTTCGTTGTATTAAGCAAGAATACATGCTTTTCGCGCAGTTATAAGAGAAAAAGTTTTGAGTATCACGTGGATACTTGTAAAACCGATGTGTTCAGATTTAGCTCGTTTCGGTCTAAAACAGCTTGTTTCGTTGTATTAAGCACGAATACATGCTTTTCGCGCAGTTATAAGAGAAAAAGTTTTGACGAATATCACGTGGAACACTTGTAATACCGATGTGTTGTGATTTAGCTCGTTTCGGTCTAAAACAGCTTGTTTCGTTGTATTAAGCAAGAATACATGCTTTTCGCGCAGTTATAAGAGAAAAAGTTTTGACGCGTATTAGAGAGACACTTGTAAAACCGATGTGTTGTGATTTAGCTCGTTTCGGTCTAAAACAGCTTGTTTCGTTGTATTAAGCAAGAATACATGCTTTTCGCGCAGTTATAAGAGAAAAAGTTGAGTATCACGTGATACTTGTAAAACCGATGTGTTCAGATTTAGCTCGTTTCGGTCTAAAACAGCTTGTTTCGTTGTATTAAGCACGAATACATGCTTTTCGCGCAGTTATAAGAGAAAAAGTTTTGACGAATATCACGTGGAACACTTGTAATACCGATGTGTTGTGATTTAGCTCGTTTCGGTCTAAAACAGCTTGTTTCGTTGTATTAAGCAAGAATACATGCTTTTCGCGCAGTTATAAGAGAAAAAGTTTTGACGCGTATTAGAGAGACACTTGTAAAACCGATGTGTTGTGATTTAGCTCGTTTCGGTCTAAAACAGCTTGTTTCGCTGTATTAAGCAAGAATACATGCTTTTCGCGCAGTTATAAGAGAAAAAGTTTTGACGCGTATCAGAGGAACACTTGTAAAACCGATGTGTTGTGATTTAGCTCGTTTCGGTCTAAAACAGCTTGTTTCGCTGTATTAAGCAAGAATACATGCTTTTCGCGCAGTTATAAGAGAAAAAGTTTTGACGCCTATCAGAGGAACACTTGTAAAACCGATGTGTTATGATTTAGCTCGTTTCGGTCTAAAACAGCTTGTTTCGCTGTATTAAGCAAGAATACATGCTTTTCGCGCAGTTATAAGAGAAAAAGTTTTGACGCGTATCAGAGGAACACTTGTAAAACCGATGTGTTGTGATTTAGCTCGTTTCGGTCTAAAACAGCTTGTTTTGCTGTATTAAGCAAGAATACATGCTTTTCGCGCAGTTATAAGAGAAAAAGTTTTGACGCGTATTAGAGAGACACTTGTAAAACCGATGTGTTGTGATTTAGCTCGTTTCGGTCTAAAACAGCTTGTTTCGTTGTATTAAGCAAGAATACATGCTTTTCGCGCAGTTATAAGAGAAAAAGTTTTGAGTATCACGTGGATACTTGTAAAACCGATGTGTTCAGATTTAGCTCGTTTCGGTCTAAAACAGCTTGTTTCGTTGTATTAAGCACGAATACATGCTTTTCGCGCAGTTATAAGAGAAAAAGTTTTGACGAATATCACGTGGAACACTTGTAATACCGATGTGTTGTGATTTAGCTCGTTTCGGTCTAAAACAGCTTGTTTCGTTGTATTAAGCAAGAATACATGCTTTTCGCGCAGTTATAAGAGAAAAAGTTTTGACGCGTATTAGAGAGACACTTGTAAAACCGATGTGTTCAGATTTAGCTCGTTTCGGTCTAAAACAGCTTGTTTCGTTGTATTAAGCAAGAATACATGCTTTACGCGCAGTTATAGAAGAAAAAGTTTTGACGCGTATCAGAGAGACACTTGTAAATCCGATGTGTTGTGATTTAGCTCGTTTCGGACTAAAACAGCTTGTTTCGTTGTATTAAGCAAGAATACATGCTTTTCGCGCAGTTATAAGAGAAAAAGTTTTGACGCGTATTAGAGAGACACTTGTAAAACCGATGTGTTGTGATTTAGCTCGTTTCGGTCTAAAACAGCTTGTTTCGTTGTATTAAGCAAGAATACATGCTTTTCGCGCAGTTATAAGAGAAAAAGTTTTGACGAGTATCACGTTGATACTTGTAAAACCGATGAGTTCAGATTTACCTCGTTTCCGTCTAAAACAGCTTGTTTCGTTGGACTAAGCAAGAATACATGCTTTTCGCGCAGTTATAAGAGAAAAAAGTTTTGATGCGTATCAGAGGAACACTTGTAAAACCGATGTGTTCAGATTTAGCTCGTTTCTGTCTAAAACAGCTTGTTTCGTTGTATTAAGCAAGAATACATGCTTTTCGCGCGGTTATAAGAGAAAAAGTTTTGACGCGTATTAGAGAGACACTTGTAAAACCGATGTGTTGTGATTTAGCTCGTTTCGGTCTAAAACAGCTTGTTTCGTTGTATTAAGCAAGAATACATGCTTTTCGCGCAGTTATAAGAGAAAAAGTTTTGACGAGTATCACGTGGATACTTGTAAAACCGATGTGTTCAGATTTAGCTCGTTTCGGTCTAAAACAGCTTGTTTCGTTGTATTAAGCACGAATACATGCTTTACGCGCAGTTATAGAAGAAAAAGTTTTGACGCGTATCAGAGAGACACTTGTAAATCCGATGTGTTGTGATTTAGCTCGTTTCGGACTAAAACAGCTTGTTTCGTTGTATTAAGCAAGAATACATGCTTTTCGCGCAGTTATAAGAGAAAAAGTTTTGACGCGTATTAGAGAGACACTTGTAAAACCGATGTGTTGTGATTTAGCTCGTTTCGGTCTAAAACAGCTTGTTTCGTTGTATTAAGCAAGAATACATGCTTTTCGCGCAGTTATAAGAGAAAAAGTTTTGACGAGTATCACGTGAAACACTTGTAATACCGATGTGTTGTGATTTAGCTCGTTTCGGTCTAAAACAGCTTGATTCGCTGTATTAAGCAAGAATACATGCTTTTCGCGCAGTTATAAAAGAAAAAGTTTTGACGCGTATCAGAGGAACACTTGTAAAACCGATGTGTTGTGATTTAGCTCATTTCGGTCTAAAACAGCTTGTTTCGTTGTATTAAGCAAGAATACATGCTTTTCGCGCAGTTATAAGAGAAAAAGTTTTGACGCGTATTAGAGAGACACTTGTAAAACCGATGTGTTGTGATTTAGCTCGTTTCGGTCTAAAACAGCTTGTTTCGTTGTATTAAGCAAGAATACATGCTTTTGGCGCAGTTATAAGAGAAAAAGTTTTGACGAGTATCACGTGGATACTTGTAAAACCGATGTGTTCAGATTTACCTCGTTTCGGTCTAAAACAGCTTGTCTCGCTGTATTAAGCAAGAATACATGCTTTTCGTGCCGTTATAAGAGAAAAAGTTTTGACGCGTATCAGAGGAACACTTGTAAAACCGATGTGTTGTGATTTAGCTCATTTTGGTCTAAAACAGCTTGTTTCGCTGTATTAAGCAAGAATACATGCTTTTCGCGCAGTTATAAGAGAAAAAGTTTTGACGCGTATCAGAGGAACACTTGTAAAACCGATGTGTTGTGATTTAGCTCGTTTCGGTCTAAAACAGCTTGTTTCGCTGTATTGAGCAAGAATACATGCTTTTCGCGCAGTTATAAGAGAAAAAGTTTTGACGCGTATCAGAGGAACACTTGTAAAACCGATGTGTTGTGATTTAGCTCGTTTCGGTCTAAAACAGCTTGTTTCGCTGTATTAAGCAAGAATACATGCTTTTCGCGCAGTTATAAGAGAAAAAGTTTTGACGCCTATCAGAGGAACACTTGTAAAACCGATGTGTTCAGATTTAGCTCGTTTCGGTCTAAAACAGCTTGTTTCGTTGTATTAAGCACGAATACATGCTTTACGCGCAGTTATAGAAGAAAAAGTTTTGACGCGTATCAGAGACACTTGTAAAACCGATGTGTTGTGATTTAGCTCGTTTCGGTCTAAAACAGCTTGTTTCGTTGTATTAAGCAAGAATACATGCTTTTCGCGCAGTTATAAGAGAAAAAGTTTTGACGAGTATCACGTGGATACTTGTAAAACCGATGTGTTCAGATTTAACTCGTTTCGGTCTAAAACAGCTTGTTTCGTTGTATTAAGCACGAATACATGTTTTTCGCGTAGTTATAAGAAAAAAAGTTTTGACGCGTGTCACAGGGACACTTGTAAAACCGATGTGTTCAGATTTAGCTCGTTTCGGTCTAAAACAACTTGTTTCGTTGTATTAAGCACGAATATATGCTTTACGCGCAGTTATAGAAGAAAAAGTTTTGACGCCTATTAGAGAGACACTTGTAAAACCGATGTGTTATGATTTAGCTCGTTTCGGTCTAAAACAGCTTGTTTCGTTGTATTAAGCAAGAATACATGCTTTTCGCGCAGTTATAAGAGAGAAAGTTTTGACGAGTATCACGTGGATACTTGTAAAACCGATGTGTTCAGATTTAGCTCGTTTCGGTCTAAAACAGCTTGTTTCGTTGTATTAAGCAAGAATACATGCTTTACGCGCAGTTATAGAAGAAAAAGTTTTGACGCGTATCAGAGAGACACTTGTAAATCCGATGTGTTGTGATTTAGCTCGTTTCGGACTAAAACAGCTTGTTTCGTTGTATTAAGCAAGAATACATGCTTTTCGCGCAGTTATAAGAGAAAAAGTTTTGACGCGTATTAGAGAGACACTTGTAAAACCGATGTGTTGTGATTTAGCTCGTTTCGGTCTAAAACAGCTTGTTTCGTTGTATTAAGCAAGAATACATGCTTTTCGCGCAGTTATAAGAGAAAAAGTTTTGACGAGTATCACGTTGATACTTGTAAAACCGATGTGTTCAGATTTACCTCGTTTCCGTCTAAAACAGCTTGTTTCGTTGGACTAAGCAAGAATACATGCTTTTCGCGCAGTTATAAGAGAAAAAAGTTTTGATGCGTATCAGAGGAACACTTGTAAAACCGATGTGTTCAGATTTAGCTCGTTTCTGTCTAAAACAGCTTGTTTCGTTGTATTAAGCAAGAATACATGCTTTTCGCGCGGTTTTAAGAGAAAACGTTTTGACGCGTATTAGAGAGACACTTGTAAAACCGATGTGTTGTGATTTAGCTCGTTTCGGTCTAAAACAGCTTGTTTCGTTGTATTAAGCAAGAATACATGCTTTTCGCGCAGTTATAAGAGAAAAAGTTTTGACGAGTATCACGTGAAACACTTGTAATACCGATGTGTTGTGATTTAGCTCGTTTCGGTCTAAAACAGCTTGATTCGCTGTATTAAGCAAGAATACATGCTTTTCGCGCAGTTATAAAAGAAAAAGTTTTGACGCGTATCAGAGGAACACTTGTAAAACCGATGTGTTGTGATTTAGCTCATTTCGGTCTAAAACAGCTTGTTTCGCTGTATTAAGCAAGAATACATGCTTTTCGCGCAGTTATAAGAGAAAAAGTTTTGACGCGTATTAGAGAGACACTTGTAAAACCGATGTGTTCAGATTTACCTCGTTTCGGTCTAAAACAGCTTGTTTCGTTGTATAAGCAAGAATACATGCTTTTCGCGCAGTTATAAGAGAAAAAGTTTTGACGCGTATTAGAGAGACACTTGTAAAACCGATGTGTTGTGATTTAGCTCGTTTCGGTCTAAAACAGCTTGTTTCGTTGTATTAAGCAAGAATACATGCTTTTCGCGCAGTTATAAGAGAAAAAGTTTTGACGAGTATCACGTGGATACTTGTAAAACCGATGTGTTCAGATTTAGCTCGTTTCGGTCAATAACAGCTTGTTTCGTTGTATTAAGCACGAATACATGCTTTTCGCGCAGTTAAAAGAGAAAAAGTTTTGACGAGTATCACGTGGAACACTTGTAATACCGATGTGTTGTGATTTAGCTCATTTCGGTCTAAAACAGCTTGTTTCGCTGTATTAAGCAAGAATACATGCTTTTCGCGCAGTTATAAGAGAAAAAGTTTTGACGCGTATCAGAGGAACACTTGTAAAACCGATGTGTTGTGATTTAGCTCGTTTCGGTCTAAAACAGCTTGTTTTGCTGTATTAAGCAAGAATACATGCTTTTCGCGCAGTTATAAGAGAAAAAGTTTTGACGCGTATTAGAGAGACACTTGTAAAACCGATGTGTTGTGATCTAGCTCGTTTCGGTCTAAAACAGCTTGTTTCGTTGTATTAAGCAAGAATACATGCTTTTCGCGCAGTTATAAGAGAAAAAGTTTTGAGTATCACGTGGATACTTGTAAAACCGATGTGTTCAGATTTAGCTCGTTTCGGTCTAAAACAGCTTGTTTCGTTGTATTAAGCACGAATACATGCTTTTCGCGCAGTTATAAGAGAAAAAGTTTTGACGAATATCACGTGGAACACTTGTAATACCGATGTGTTGTGATTTAGCTCGTTTCGGTCTAAAACAGCTTGTTTCGTTGTATTAAGCAAGAATACATGCTTTTCGCGCAGTTATAAGAGAAAAAGTTTTGACGCGTATTAGAGAGACACTTGTAAAACCGATGTGTTGTGATTTAGCTCGTTTCGGTCTAAAACAGCTTGTTTCGTTGTATTAAGCACGAATACATGTTTTTCGCGTAGTTATAAGAGAAAAAGTTTTGACGCGTGTCACAGGGACACTTGTAAAACCGATGTGTTCAGATTTAGCTCGTTTCGGTCTAAAACAACTTGTTTCGTTGTATTAAGCACGAATATATGCTTTACGCGCAGTTATAGAAGAAAAAGTTTTGACGCCTATTAGAGAGACACTTGTAAAACCGATGTGTTATGATTTAGCTCGTTTCGGTCTAAAACAGCTTGTTTCGTTGTATTAAGCAAGAATACATGCTTTTCGCGCAGTTATAAGAGAGAAAGTTTTGACGAGTATCACGTGGATACTTGTAAAACCGATGTGTTCAGATTTAGCTCGTTTCGGTCTAAAACAGCTTGTTTCGTTGTATTAAGCAAGAATACATGCTTTACGCGCAGTTATAGAAGAAAAAGTTTTGACGCGTATCAGAGAGACACTTGTAAATCCGATGTGTTGTGATTTAGCTCGTTTCGGACTAAAACAGCTTGTTTCGTTGTATTAAGCAAGAATACATGCTTTTCGCGCAGTTATAAGAGAAAAAGTTTTGACGCGTATTAGAGAGACACTTGTAAAACCGATGTGTTGTGATTTAGCTCGTTTCGGTCTAAAACAGCTTGTTTCGTTGTATTAAGCAAGAATACATGCTTTTCGCGCAGTTATAAGAGAAAAAGTTTTGACGAGTATCACGTTGATACTTGTAAAACCGATGTGTTCAGATTTACCTCGTTTCCGTCTAAAACAGCTTGTTTCGTTGGACTAAGCAAGAATACATGCTTTTCGCGCAGTTATAAGAGAAAAAAGTTTTGATGCGTATCAGAGGAACACTTGTAAAACCGATGTGTTCAGATTTAGCTCGTTTCTGTCTAAAACAGCTTGTTTCGTTGTATTAAGCAAGAATACATGCTTTTCGCGCGGTTTTAAGAGAAAAAGTTTTGACGCGTATTAGAGAGACACTTGTAAAACCGATGTGTTGTGATTTAGCTCGTTTCGGTCTAAAACAGCTTGTTTCGTTGTATTAAGCAAGAATACATGCTTTTCGCGCAGTTATAAGAGAAAAAGTTTTGACGAGTATCACGTGAAACACTTGTAATACCGATGTGTTGTGATTTAGCTCGTTTCGGTCTAAAACAGCTTGATTCGCTGTATTAAGCAAGAATACATGCTTTTCGCGCAGTTATAAAAGAAAAAGTTTTGACGCGTATCAGAGGAACACTTGTAAAACCGATGTGTTGTGATTTAGCTCATTTCGGTCTAAAACAGCTTGTTTCGCTGTATTAAGCAAGAATACATGCTTTTCGCGCAGTTATAAGAGAAAAAGTTTTGACGCGTATTAGAGAGACACTTGTAAAACCGATGTGTTCAGATTTACCTCGTTTCGGTCTAAAACAGCTTGTTTCGTTGTATAAGCAAGAATACATGCTTTTCGCGCAGTTATAAGAGAAAAAGTTTTGACGCGTATTAGAGAGACACTTGTAAAACCGATGTGTTGTGATTTAGCTCGTTTCGGTCTAAAACAGCTTGTTTCGTTGTATTAAGCAAGAATACATGCTTTTCGCGCAGTTATAAGAGAAAAAGTTTTGACGCGTATTAGAGAGACACTTGTAAAACCGATGTGTTGTGATCTAGCTCGTTTCGGTCTAAAACAGCTTGTTTCGTTGTATTAAGCAAGAATACATGCTTTTCGCGCAGTTATAAGAGAAAAAGTTTTGACGCGTATTAGAGAGACACTTGTAAAACCGATGTGTTGTGATCTAGCTCGTTTCGGTCTAAAACAGCTTGTTTCGTTGTATTAAGCAAGAATACATGCTTTTCGCGCAGTTATAAGAGAAAAAGTTTTGAGTATCACGTGGATACTTGTAAAACCGATGTGTTCAGATTTAGCTCGTTTCGGTCTAAAACAGCTTGTTTCGTTGTATTAAGCACGAATACATGCTTTTCGCGCAGTTATAAGAGAAAAAGTTTTGACGAATATCACGTGGAACACTTGTAATACCGATGTGTTGTGATTTAGCTCGTTTCGGTCTAAAACAGCTTGTTTCGTTGTATTAAGCAAGAATACATGCTTTTCGCGCAGTTATAAGAGAAAAAGTTTTGACGCGTATTAGAGAGACACTTGTAAAACCGATGTGTTGTGATTTAGCTCGTTTCGGTCTAAAACAGCTTGTTTCGTTGTATTAAGCAAGAATACATGCTTTTCGCGCAGTTATAAGAGAAAAAGTTGAGTATCACGTGGATACTTGTAAAACCGATGTGTTCAGATTTAGCTCGTTTCGGTCTAAAACAGCTTGTTTCGTTGTATTAAGCACGAATACATGCTTTTCGCGCAGTTATAAGAGAAAAAGTTTTGACGAATATCACGTGGAACACTTGTAATACCGATGTGTTGTGATTTAGCTCGTTTCGGTCTAAAACAGCTTGTTTCGTTGTATTAAGCAAGAATACATGCTTTTCGCGCAGTTATAAGAGAAAAAGTTTTGACGCGTATTAGAGAGACACTTGTAAAACCGATGTGTTGTGATTTAGCTCGTTTCGGTCTAAAACAGCTTGTTTCGCTGTATTAAGCAAGAATACATGCTTTTCGCGCAGTTATAAGAGAAAAAGTTTTGACGCGTATCAGAGGAACACTTGTAAAACCGATGTGTTGTGATTTAGCTCGTTTCGGTCTAAAACAGCTTGTTTCGCTGTATTAAGCAAGAATACATGCTTTTCGCGCAGTTATAAGAGAAAAAGTTTTGACGCCTATCAGAGGAACACTTGTAAAACCGATGTGTTATGATTTAGCTCGTTTCGGTCTAAAACAGCTTGTTTCGCTGTATTAAGCAAGAATACATGCTTTTCGCGCAGTTATAAGAGAAAAAGTTTTGACGCGTATCAGAGGAACACTTGTAAAACCGATGTGTTGTGATTTAGCTCGTTTCGGTCTAAAACAGCTTGTTTTGCTGTATTAAGCAAGAATACATGCTTTTCGCGCAGTTATAAGAGAAAAAGTTTTGACGCGTATTAGAGAGACACTTGTAAAACCGATGTGTTGTGATTTAGCTCGTTTCGGTCTAAAACAGCTTGTTTCGTTGTATTAAGCACGAATACATGCTTTTCGCGCCGTTATAAGAGAAAAAGTTTTGACGAATATCACGTGGAACACTTGTAATACCGATGTGTTGTGATTTAGCTCGTTTCGGTCTAAAACAGCTTGTTTCGTTGTATTAAGCAAGAATACATGCTTTTCGCGCAGTTATAAGAGAAAAAGTTTTGACGCGTATTAGAGAGACACTTGTAAAACCGATGTGTTGTGATTTAGCTCGTTTCGGTCTAAAACAGCTTGTTTCGTTGTATTAAGCAAGAATACATGCTTTTGGCGCAGTTATAAGAGAAAAAGTTTTGACGAGTATCACGTGGATACTTGTAAAACCGATGTGTTCAGATTTACCTCGTTTCGGTCTAAAACAGCTTGTCTCGCTGTATTAAGCAAGAATACATGCTTTTCGTGCCGTTATAAGAGAAAAAGTTTTGACGCGTATCAGAGGAACACTTGTAAAACCGATGTGTTGTGATTTAGCTCATTTCGGTCTAAAACAGCTTGTTTCGCTGTATTAAGCAAGAATACATGCTTTTCGCGCAGTTATAAGAGAAAAAGTTTTGACGCGTATCAGAGGAACACTTGTAAAACCGATGTGTTGTGATTTAGCTCGTTTCGGTCTAAAACAGCTTGTTTCGCTGTATTAAGCAAGAATACATGCTTTTCGCGCAGTTATAAGAGAAAAAGTTTTGACGCGTATCAGAGGAACACTTGTAAAACCGATGTGTTGTGATTTAGCTCGTTTCGGTCTAAAACAGCTTGTTTCGCTGTATTAAGCAAGAATACATGCTTTTCGCGCAGTTATAAGAGAAAAAGTTTTGACGCCTATCAGAGGAACACTTGTAAAACCGATGTGTTCAGATTTAGCTCGTTTCGGTCTAAAACAGCTTGTTTCGTTGTATTAAGCACGAATACATGCTTTACGCGCAGTTATAGAAGAAAAAGTTTTGACGCGTATCAGAGACACTTGTAAAACCGATGTGTTGTGATTTAGCTCGTTTCGGTCTAAAACAGCTTGTTTCGTTGTATTAAGCAAGAATACATGCTTTTCGCGCAGTTATAAGAGAAAAAGTTTTGACGAGTATCACGTGGATACTTGTAAAACCGATGTGTTCAGATTTAACTCGTTTCGGTCTAAAACAGCTTGTTTCGTTGTATTAAGCACGAATACATGTTTTTCGCGTAGTTATAAGAGAAAAAGTTTTGACGCGTGTCACAGGGACACTTGTAAAACCGATGTGTTCAGATTTAGCTCGTTTCGGTCTAAAACAACTTGTTTCGTTGTATTAAGCACGAATATATGCTTTACGCGCAGTTATAGAAGAAAAAGTTTTGACGCCTATTAGAGAGACACTTGTAAAACCGATGTGTTATGATTTAGCTCGTTTCGGTCTAAAACAGCTTGTTTCGTTGTATTAAGCAAGAATACATGCTTTTCGCGCAGTTATAAGAGAGAAAGTTTTGACGAGTATCACGTGGATACTTGTAAAACCGATGTGTTCAGATTTAGCTCGTTTCGGTCTAAAACAGCTTGTTTCGTTGTATTAAGCAAGAATACATGCTTTACGCGCAGTTATAGAAGAAAAAGTTTTGACGCGTATCAGAGAGACACTTGTAAATCCGATGTGTTGTGATTTAGCTCGTTTCGGACTAAAACAGCTTGTTTCGTTGTATTAAGCAAGAATACATGCTTTTCGCGCAGTTATAAGAGAAAAAGTTTTGACGCGTATTAGAGAGACACTTGTAAAACCGATGTGTTGTGATTTAGCTCGTTTCGGTCTAAAACAGCTTGTTTCGTTGTATTAAGCAAAAATACATGCTTTTCGCGCAGTTATAAGAGAAAAAGTTTTGACGAGTATCACGTTGATACTTGTAAAACCGATGTGTTCAGATTTACCTCGTTTCCGTCTAAAACAGCTTGTTTCGTTGGACTAAGCAAGAATACATGCTTTTCGCGCAGTTATAAGAGAAAAAAGTTTTGATGCGTATCGGAGGAACACTTGTAAAACCGATGTGTTCAGATTTAGCTCGTTTCGGTCTAAAACAGCTTGTTTCGTTGTATTAAGCAAGAATACATGCTTTTCGCGCGGTTATAAGAGAAAAAGTTTTGACGCGTATTAGAGAGACACTTGTAAAACCGATGTGTTGTGATTTAGCTCGTTTCGGTCTAAAACAGCTTGTTTCGTTGTATTAAGCAAGAATACATGCTTTTCGCGCAGTTATAAGAGAAAAAGTTTTGACGAGTATCACGTGGATACTTGTAAAACCGATGTGTTCAGATTTAGCTCGTTTCGGTCTAAAACAGCTTGTTTCGTTGTATTAAGCACGAATACATGCTTTTCGCGCAGTTATAAGAGAAAAAGTTTTGACGAGTATCACGTGAAACACTTGTAATACCGATGTGTTGTGATTTAGCTCGTTTCGGTCTAAAACAGCTTGATTCGCTGTATTAAGCAAGAATACATGCTTTTCGCGCAGTTATAAAAGAAAAAGTTTTGACGCGTATCAGAGGAACACTTGTAAAACCGATGTGTTGTGATTTAGCTCATTTCGGTCTAAAACAGCTTGTTTCGCTGTATTAAGCAAGAATACATGCTTTTCGCGCAGTTATAAGAGAAAAAGTTTTGACGCGTATTAGAGAGACACTTGTAAAACCGATGTGTTCAGATTTACCTCGTTTCGGTCTAAAACAGCTTGTTTCGTTGTATAAGCAAGAATACATGCTTTTCGCGCAGTTATAAGAGAAAAAGTTTTGACGCGTATTAGAGAGACACTTGTAAAACCGATGTGTTGTGATTTAGCTCGTTTCGGTCTAAAACAGCTTGTTTCGTTGTATTAAGCAAGAATACATGCTTTTCGCGCAGTTATAAGAGAAAAAGTTTTGACGAGTATCACGTGGATACTTGTAAAACCGATGTGTTCAGATTTAGCTCGTTTCGGTCAATAACAGCTTGTTTCGTTGTATTAAGCACGAATACATGCTTTTCGCGCAGTTAAAAGAGAAAAAGTTTTGACGAGTATCACGTGGAACACTTGTAATACCGATGTGTTGTGATTTAGCTCATTTCGGTCTAAAACAGCTTGTTTCGCTGTATTAAGCAAGAATACATGCTTTTCGCGCAGTTATAAGAGAAAAAGTTTTGGCTCGTATCAGAGGAACACTTGTAAAACCGATGTGTTGTGATTTAGCTCGTTTCGGTCTAAAACAGCTTGTTTTGCTGTATTAAGCAAGAATACATGCTTTTCGCGCAGTTATAAGAGAAAAAGTTTTGACGCGTATTTGAGAGACACTTGTAAAACCGATGTGTTGTGATTTAGCTCGTTTCGGTCTAAAACAGCTTGTTTCGTTGTATTAAGCAAGAATACATGCTTTTCGCGCAGTTATAAGAGAAAAAGTTTTGAGTATCACTTGGATACTTGTAAAACCGATGTGTTCAGATTTAGCTCGTTTCGGTCTAAAACAGCTTGTTTCGTTGTATTAAGCACGAATACATGCTTTTCGCGCAGTTATAAGAGAAAAAGTTTTGACGAATATCACGTGGAACACTTGTAATACCGATGTGTTGTGATTTAGCTCGTTTCGGTCTAAAACAGCTTGTTTCGTTGTATTAAGCAAGAATACATGCTTTTCGCGCAGTTATAAGAGAAAAAGTTTTGACGCGTATTAGAGAGACACTTGTAAAACCGATGTGTTGTGATTTAGCTCGTTTCGGTCTAAAACAGCTTGTTTCGTTGTATTAAGCAAGAATACATGCTTTTGGCGCAGTTATAAGAGAAAAAGTTTTGACGAGTATCACGTGGATACTTGTAAAACCGATGTGTTCAGATTTACCTCGTTTCGGTCTAAAACAGCTTGTCTCGCTGTATTAAGCAAGAATACATGCTTTTCGTGCCGTTATAAGAGAAAAAGTTTTGACGCGTATCAGAGGAACACTTGTAAAACCGATGTGTTGTGATTTAGCTCATTTCGGTCTAAAACAGCTTGTTTCGCTGTATTAAGCAAGAATACATGCTTTTCGCGCAGTTATAAGAGAAAAAGTTTTGACGCGTATCAGAGGAACACTTGTAAAACCGATGTGTTGTGATTTAGCTCGTTTCGGTCTAAAACAACTTGTTTCGCTGTATTAAGCAAGAATACATGCTTTTCGCGCAGTTATAAGAGAAAAAGTTTTGACGCGTATCAGAGGAACACTTGTAAAACCGATGTGTTGTGATTTAGCTCGTTTCGGTCTAAAACAGCTTGTTTCGCTGTATTAAGCAAGAATACATGCTTTTCGCGCAGTTATAAGAGAAAAAGTTTTGACGCGTATCAGAGGAACACTTGTAAAATCGATGTGTTCAGATTTAGCTCGTTTCGGTCTAAAACAGCTTGTTTCGTTGTATTAAGCACGAATACATGCTTTACGCGCAGTTATAGAAGAAAAAGTTTTGACGCGTATCAGAGACACTTGTAAAACCGATGTGTTGTGATTTAGCTCGTTTCGGTCTAAAACAGCTTGTTTCGTTGTATTAAGCAAGAATACATGCTTTTCGCGCAGTTATAAGAGAAAAAGTTTTGACGAGTATCACGTGGATACTTGTAAAACCGATGTGTTCAGATTTAACTCGTTTCGGTCTAAAACAGCTTGTTTCGTTGTATTAAGCACGAATACATGTTTTTCGCGTAGTTATAAGAGAAAAAGTTTTGACGCGTGTCACAGGGACACTTGTAAAACCGATGTGTTCAGATTTAGCTCGTTTCGGTCTAAAACAACTTGTTTCGTTGTGTTAAGCACGAATATATGCTTTACGCGCAGTTATAGAAGAAAAAGTTTTGACGCCTATTAGAGAGACACTTGTAAAACCGATGTGTTATGATTTAGCTCGTTTCGGTCTAAAACAGCTTGTTTCGTTGTATTAAGCAAGAATACATGCTTTTCGCGCAGTTATAAGAGAGAAAGTTTTGACGAGTATCACGTGGATACTTGTAAAACCGATGTGTTCAGATTTAGCTCGTTTCGGTCTAAAACAGCTTGTTTCGTTGTATTAAGCAAGAATACATGCTTTACGCGCAGTTATAGAAGAAAAAGTTTTGACGCGTATCAGAGAGACACTTGTAAATCCGATGTGTTGTGATTTAGCTCGTTTCGGACTAAAACAGCTTGTTTCGTTGTATTAAGCAAGAATACATGCTTTTCGCGCAGTTATAAGAGAAAAAGTTTTGACGCGTATTAGAGAGACACTTGTAAAACCGATGTGTTGTGATTTAGCTCGCTTCGGTCTAAAACAGCTTGTTTCGTTGTATTAAGCAAGAATACATGCTTTTCGCGCAGTTATAAGAGAAAAAGTTTTGACGAGTATCACGTTGATACTTGTAAAACCGATGTGTTCAGATTTACCTCGTTTCCGTCTAAAACAGCTTGTTTCGTTGGACTAAGCAAGAATACATGCTTTTCGCGCAGTTATAAGAGAAAAAAGTTTTGATGCGTATCAGAGGAACACTTGTAAAACCGATGTGTTCAGATTTAGCTCGTTTCGGTCTAAAACAGCTTGTTTCGTTGTATTAAGCAAGAATACATGCTTTTCGCGCGGTTATAAGAGAAAAAGTTTTGACGCGTATTAGAGAGACACTTGTAAAACCGATGTGTTGTGATTTAGCTCGTTTCGGTCTAAAACAGCTTGTTTCGATGTATTAAGCAAGAATACATGCTTTTCGCGCAGTTATAAGAGAAAAAGTTTTGACGAGTATCACGTGGATACTTGTAAAACCGATGTGTTCAGATTTAGCTCGTTTCGGTCTAAAACAGCATGTTTCGTTGTATTAAGCACGAATACATGCTTTTCGCGCAGTTATAAGAGAAAACGTTTTGACGAGTATCACGTGGAACACTTGTAATACCGATGTGTTGTGATTTAGCTCGTTTCGGTCTAAAACAGCTTGATTCGCTGTATTAAGCAAGAATACATGCTTTTCGCGCAGTTATAAAAGAAAAAGTTTTGACGCGTATCAGAGGAACACTTGTAAAACCGATGTGTTGTAATTTAGCTCATTTCGGTCTAAAACAGCTTGTTTCGCTGTATTAAGCAAGAATACATGCTTTTCGCGCAGTTATAAGAGAAAAAGTTTTGACGCGTATTAGAGAGACACTTGTAAAACCGATGTGTTCAGATTTACCTCGTTTCGGTCTAAAACAGCTTGTTTCGTTGTATTAAGCAAGAATACATGCTTTTCGCGCAGTTATAAGAGAAAAAGTTTTGACGCGTATTAGAGAGACACTTGTAAAACCGATGTGTTGTGATTTAGCTCGTTTCGGTCTAAAACAGCTTGTTTCGTTGTATTAAGCAAGAATACATGCTTTTCGCGCAGTTATAAGAGAAAAAGTTTTGACGAGTATCACGTGGATACTTGTAAAACCGATGTGTTCAGATTTAGCTCGTTTCGGTCAAAAACAGCTTGTTTCGTTGTATTAAGCACGAATACATGCTTTTCGTGCAGTTAAAAGAGAAAAAGTTTTGACGAGTATCACGTGGAACACTTGTAATACCGATGTGTTGTGATTTAGCTCATTTCGGTCTAAAACAGCTTGTTTCGCTGTATTAGGCAAGAATACATGCTTTTCGCGCAGTTATAAGAGAAAAAGTTTTGACGCGTATCAGAGGAACACTTGTAAAACCGATGTGTTGTGATTTAGCTCGTTTCGGTCTAAAACAGCTTGTTTCGCTGTATTAAGCAAGAATACATGCTTTTCGCGCAGTTATAAGAGAAAAAGTTTTGACGCGTATCAGAGGAACACTTGTAAAATCGATGTGTTCAGATTTAGCTCGTTTCGGTCTAAAACAGCTTGTTTCGTTGTATTAAGCACGAATACATGCTTTACGCGCAGTTATAGAAGAAAAAGTTTTGACGCGTATCAGAGACACTTGTAAAACCGATGTGTTGTGATTTAGCTCGTTTCGGTCTAAAACAGCTTGTTTCGTTGTATTAAGCAAGAATACATGCTTTTCGCGCAGTTATAAGAGAAAAAGTTTTGACGAGTATCACGTGGATACTTGTAAAACCGATGTGTTCAGATTTAACTCGTTTCGGTCTAAAACAGCTTGTTTCGTTGTATTAAGCACGAATACATGTTTTTCGCGTAGTTATAAGAGAAAAAGTTTTGACGCGTGTCACAGGGACACTTGTAAAACCGATGTGTTCAGATTTAGCTCGTTTCGGTCTAAAACAACTTGTTTCGTTGTATTAAGCACGAATATATGCTTTACGCGCAGTTATAGAAGAAAAAGTTTTGACGCCTATTAGAGAGACACTTGTAAAACCGATGTGTTATGATTTAGCTCGTTTCGGTCTAAAACAGCTTGTTTCGTTGTATTAAGCAAGAATACATGCTTTTCGCGCAGTTATAAGAGAGAAAGTTTTGACGAGTATCACGTGGATACTTGTAAAACCGATGTGTTCAGATTTAGCTCGTTTCGGTCTAAAACAGCTTGTTTCGTTGTATTAAGCAAGAATACATGCTTTACGCGCAGTTATAGAAGAAAAAGTTTTGACGCGTATCAGAGAGACACTTGTAAATCCGATGTGTTGTGATTTAGCTCGTTTCGGACTAAAACAGCTTGTTTCGTTGTATTAAGCAAGAATACATGCTTTTCGCGCAGTTATAAGAGAAAAAGTTTTGACGCGTATTAGAGAGACACTTGTAAAACCGATGTGTTGTGATTTAGCTCGCTTCGGTCTAAAACAGCTTGTTTCGTTGTATTAAGCAAGAATACATGCTTTTCGCGCAGTTATAAGAGAAAAAGTTTTGACGAGTATCACGTTGATACTTGTAAAACCGATGTGTTCAGATTTACCTCGTTTCCGTCTAAAACAGCTTGTTTCGTTGGACTAAGCAAGAATACATGCTTTTCGCGCAGTTATAAGAGAAAAAAGTTTTGATGCGTATCAGAGGAACACTTGTAAAACCGATGTGTTCAGATTTAGCTCGTTTCGGTCTAAAACAGCTTGTTTCGTTGTATTAAGCAAGAATACATGCTTTTCGCGCGGTTATAAGAGAAAAAGTTTTGACGCGTATTAGAGAGACACTTGTAAAACCGATGTGTTGTGATTTAGCTCGTTTCGGTCTAAAACAGCTTGTTTCGATGTATTAAGCAAGAATACATGCTTTTCGCGCAGTTATAAGAGAAAAAGTTTTGACGAGTATCACGTGGATACTTGTAAAACCGATGTGTTCAGATTTAGCTCGTTTCGGTCTAAAACAGCTTGTTTCGTTGTATTAAGCACGAATACATGCTTTTCGCGCAGTTATAAGAGAAAACGTTTTGACGAGTATCACGTGGAACACTTGTAATACCGATGTGTTGTGATTTAGCTCGTTTCGGTCTAAAACAGCTTGATTCGCTGTATTAAGCAAGAATACATGCTTTTCGCGCAGTTATAAAAGAAAAAGTTTTGACGCGTATCAGAGGAACACTTGTAAAACCGATGTGTTGTAATTTAGCTCATTTCGGTCTAAAACAGCTTGTTTCGCTGTATTAAGCAAGAATACATGCTTTTCGCGCAGTTATAAGAGAAAAAGTTTTGACGCGTATTAGAGAGACACTTGTAAAACCGATGTGTTCAGATTTACCTCGTTTCGGTCTAAAACAGCTTGTTTCGTTGTATTAAGCAAGAATACATGCTTTTCGCGCAGTTATAAGAGAAAAAGTTTTGACGCGTATTAGAGAGACACTTGTAAAACCGATGTGTTGTGATTTAGCTCGTTTCGGTCTAAAACAGCTTGTTTCGTTGTATTAAGCAAGAATACATGCTTTTCGCGCAGTTATAAGAGAAAAAGTTTTGACGAGTATCACGTGGATACTTGTAAAACCGATGTGTTCAGATTTAGCTCGTTTCGGTCAAAAACAGCTTGTTTCGTTGTATTAAGCACGAATACATGCTTTTCGTGCAGTTAAAAGAGAAAAAGTTTTGACGAGTATCACGTGGAACACTTGTAATACCGATGTGTTGTGATTTAGCTCATTTCGGTCTAAAACAGCTTGTTTCGCTGTATTAGGCAAGAATACATGCTTTTCGCGCAGTTATAAGAGAAAAAGTTTTGACGCGTATCAGAGGAACACTTGTAAAACCGATGTGTTGTCATTTAGCTCGTTTCGGTCTAAAACAGCTTGTTTCGCTGTATTAAGCAAGAATACATGCTTTTCGCGCAGTTATAAGAGAAAAAGTTTTGACGCGTATTAGAGAGACACTTGTAAAACCGATGTGTTGTGATTTAGCTCGTTTCGGTCTAAAACAGCTTGTTTCGTTGTATTAAGCAAGAATACATGCTTTTCGCGCAGTTATAAGAGAAAAAGTTTTGACGAGTATCACGTGGATACTTGTAAAACCGATGTGTTCAGATTTAGCTCGTTTCGGTCTAAAACAGCTTGTTTCGTTGTATTAAGCACGAATACATGCTTTTCGCGCAGTTATAAGAGAAAAAGTTTTGACGCGTGTCACAGGGACACTTGTAAAACCGATGTGTTCAGATTTAGCTCGTTTCGGTCTAAAACAGCTTGTTTCGTTGTATTAAGCACGAATACATGCTTTTCGCGCAGTTATAAGAGAAAACGTTTTGACGAGTATCACGTGGAACACTTGTAATACCGATGTGTTGTGATTTAGCTCGTTTCGGTCTAAAACAGCTTGATTCGCTGTATTAAGCAAGAATACATGCTTTTCGCGCAGTTATAAAAGAAAAAGTTTTGACGCGTATCAGAGGAACACTTGTAAAACCGATGTGTTGTAATTTAGCTCATTTCGGTCTAAAACAGCTTGTTTCGCTGTATTAAGCAAGAATACATGCTTTTCGCGCAGTTATAAGAGAAAAAGTTTTGACGCGTATTAGAGAGACACTTGTAAAACCGATGTGTTCAGATTTACCTCGTTTCGGTCTAAAACAGCTTGTTTCGTTGTATTAAGCAAGAATACATGCTTTTCGCGCAGTTATAAGAGAAAAAGTTTTGACGCGTATTAGAGAGACACTTGTAAAACCGATGTGTTGTGATTTAGCTCGTTTCGGTCTAAAACAGCTTGTTTCGTTGTATTAAGCAAGAATACATGCTTTTCGCGCAGTTATAAGAGAAAAAGTTTTGACGAGTATCACGTGGATACTTGTAAAACCGATGTGTTCAGATTTAGCTCGTTTCGGTCAAAAACAGCTTGTTTCGTTGTATTAAGCACGAATACATGCTTTTCGTGCAGTTAAAAGAGAAAAAGTTTTGACGAGTATCACGTGGAACACTTGTAATACCGATGTGTTGTGATTTAGCTCATTTCGGTCTAAAACAGCTTGTTTCGCTGTATTAGGCAAGAATACATGCTTTTCGCGCAGTTATAAGAGAAAAAGTTTTGACGCGTATCAGAGGAACACTTGTAAAACCGATGTGTTGTGATTTAGCTCGTTTCGGTCTAAAACAGCTTGTTTCGCTGTATTAAGCAAGAATACATGCTTTTCGCGCAGTTATAAGAGAAAAAGTTTTGACGCGTATTAGAGAGACACTTGTAAAACCGATGTGTTGTGATTTAGCTCGTTTCGGTCAAAAACAGCTTGTTTCGTTGTATTAAGCAAGAATACATGCTTTTCGCGCAGTTATAAGAGAAAAAGTTTTGACGAGTATCACGTGGATACTTGTAAAACCGATGTGTTCAGATTTAGCTCGTTTCGGTCTAAAACAGCTTGTTTCGTTGTATTAAGCACGAATACATGCTTTTCGCGCAGTTATAAGAGAAAAAGTTTTGACGCGTGTCACAGGGACACTTGTAAAACCGATGTGTTCAGATTTAGCTCGTTTCGGTCTAAAACAGCTTGTTTCGTTGTATTAAGCACGAATACATGCTTTTCGCGCAGTTATAAGAGAAAAAGTTTTGACGAGTATCACGTGGAACACTTGTAATACCGATGTGTTGTGATTTGGCACGTTTCGGTCTAAAACAGCTTGTTTCGTTGTATTAAGCAAGAATACATGCTTTTCACGCAGTTATAAGAGAAAAAGTTTTGACGCGTATCAGAGGAACACTTGTAAAACCGATGTGTTCAGATTTAACTCTTTTCGGACTAAAACAGCTTGATTCGTTGTATTAGGCACGAATACATGCTTTTCGCGCAGTTATAAGGGAAAAAGTTTTGACGCGTATCAGAGGAACACTTGTAAAACCGATTTGTTGTGATTTAGCTCGTTTCGGTCTAAAACAGCTTGTTTCGCTGTATTAAGCACGAATACATGCTTTTCGCGCAGTTATAAGAGAAAAAGTTTAGACGCGTATCAGAGGAACAATTGTAAAACCGATGTGTTGTGATTTAGCTCGTTTCGGTCTAAAACAGCTTGTTTCGCTGTATTAAGCAGAAATACATGCTTTTCGCGCAGTGATAAGAAAAAAAGCTTTAAAGGCGTGTCACAGGGACACTTGTAAAACCGATGTGTTCAGATTTACCTCGTTTCGGTCTAAAACAGCTTGTTTCGTTGGACTAAGCAAGAATACATGCTTTTCGCGCAGTTATAAGAAAAAAAAGTTTTGATGCGTATCAGAGGAACACTTGTAAAACCGATGTGTTCAGATTTAGCTCGTTTCGGTCTAAAACAGCTTGTTTCGTTGTATTAAGCAAGAATACATGCTTTTCGCGCGGTTATAAGAGAAAAAGTTTTGACGCATATTAGAGAGACACTTGTAAAACCGATGTGTTGTGATTTAGCTCGTTTCGGTCTAAAACAGCTTGTTTCGTTGTATTAAGCAAGAATACATGCTTTTCGCGCAGTTATAAGAGAAAAAGTTTTGACGAGTATCACGTGGATACTTGTAAAACCGATGTGTTCAGATTTAGCTCGTTTCGGTATAAAACAGCTTGTTTCGTTGTATTAAGCACGAATACATGCTTTTCGCGCAGTTATAAGAGAAAAAGTTTTGACGAGTATCACGTGGAACACTTGTAATACCGATGTGTTGTGATTTAGCTCGTTTCGGTCTAAAACAGCTTGATTCGCTGTATTAAGCAAGAATACATGCTTTTCGCGCAGTTATAAAAGAAAAAGTTTTGACGCGTATCAGAGGAACACTTGTAAAACCGATGTGTTGTGATTTAGCTCATTTCGGTCTAAAACAGCCTGTTTCGCTGTATTAAGCAAGAATACATGCTTTTCGCGCAGTTATGAGAGAAAAAGTTTTGACGCGTATTAGAGAGACACTTGTAAAACCGATGTGTTCAGATTTACCTCGTTTCGGTCTAAAACAGCTTGTTTCGTTGTATTAAGCAAGAATACATGCTTTTCGCGCAGTTATAAGAGAAAAAGTTTTGACGCGTATTAGAGAGACACTTGTAAAACCGATGTGTTGTGATTTAGCTCGTTTCGGTCTAAAACAGCTTGTTTCGTTGTATTAAGCAAGAATACATGCTTTTCGCGCAGTTATAAGAGAAAAAGTTTTTGACGAGTATCACGTGGGATACTTGTAAAACCGATGTGTTCAGATTTAGCTCGTTTCGGTCAAAAACAGCTTGTTTCGTTGTATTAAGCACGAATACATGCTTTTCGCGCAGTTAAAAGAGAAAAAGTTTTGACGAGTATCACGTGGAACACTTGTAATACCGATGTGTTGTGATTTAGCTCATTTCGGTCTAAAACAGCTTGTTTCGCTGTATTAAGCAAGAATACATGCTTTTCGCGCAGTTATAAGAGAAAAAGTTTTCACGCGTATCAGAGGAACACTTGTAAAAACCGATGTGTTGTGATTTAGCTCGTTTCGATCTAAAACAGCTTGTTTCGCTGTATTAAGCAAGAATACATGCTTTTCGCGCAGTTATAAGAGAAAAAGTTTAGACGCGTATTAGAGAGACACTTGTAAAACCGATGTGTTGTGATTTAGCTCGTTTCGGTCTAAAACAGCTTGTTTCGTTGTATTAAGCAAGAATACATGCTTTTGGCGCAGTTATAAGAGAAAAAGTTTTGACGAGTATCACGTGGATACTTGTAAAACCGATGTGTTCAGATTTACCTCGTTTCGGTCTAAAACAGCTTGTTTCGCTGTATTAAGCAAGAATACATGCTTTTCGTGCCGTTATAAGAGAAAAAGTTTTGACGCGTATCAGAGGAACACTTGTAAAACCGATGTGTTGTGATTTAGCTCATTTCGGTCTAAAACAGCTTGTTTCGCTGTATTAAGCAAGAATACATGCTTTTCGCGCAGTTATAAGAGAAAAAGTTTTGACGCGTATCAGAGGAACACTTGTAAAACCGATGTGTTTGTGATTTAGCTCGTTTCGGTCTAAAACAGCTTGTTTCGCTGTATTAAGCAAGAATACATGCTTTTCGCGCAGTTATAAGAGAAAAAGTTTTGACGCGTATCAGAGGAACACTTGTAAAACCGATGTGTTGTGATTTAGCTCGTTTCGGTCTAAAACAGCTTGTTTCGCTGTATTAAGCAAGAATACATGCTTTTCGCGCAGTTATAAGAGAAAAAGTTTTGACGCGTATCAGAGGAACACTTGTAAAACCGATTTTTTCAGATTTAACTCCTTTCGGACTAAAACAGCTTGTTTCGTTGTATTAAGCACGAATACATGCTTTTCGCGCAGTTATAAGGGAAAAAGTTTTGACGCGTATCACATGGACACTTAGAAAACCGATGTGTTCAGATTTAGCTCGTTTTGGTCTAAAACAGCTTGTTTCGTTGTATTAAGCACGAATACATGCTTTTCGCGCAGTTATAAGAGAAAAAGTTCTGACGCGTATCAGAGGAACACTTGTAAAACCGATGTGTTGTGAGTTAGCTCGTTCCGGTCTAAAACAGCTTGTTTCGCTGTATTAAGCACGAATACATGCTTTTCGCGCAGTTATAAGAGAAAAAGTTTAGACGCGTATCAGAGGAACAATTGTAAAACCGATGTGTTGTGATTTAGCTCGTTTCGGTCTAAAACAGCTTGTTTCGCTGTATTAAGCAGAAATACATGCTTTTCGCGCAGTGATAAGAGAAAAAGCTTTAAAGGCGTGTCACAGGGACACTTGTAAACCGATGTGTTCAGATTTACCTCGTTTCGGTCTAAAACAGCTTGTTTCGTTGGACTAAGCACGAATACATGCTTTTCGCGCAGCTATAAGAGAAAAAAGAGTTGACGCGTATCAGAGGAACACTTGTAAAACCGATGTGTTGTGATTTAGCTCGTTTCGGTCTAAAACAGCTTGTTTCGCTGTATTAAGCAAGAATACATGCTTTTCGCGCAGTTATAAGAGAAAAAAATTTGACGCGTATCAGAGGAACACTTGTAAAACCGATGTGTTGTGATTTAGCTCGTTTTGGTCTAAAACAGCTTGTTTCGCTGTATTAAGCAGGAATACATGCTTTTCGCGCAGTTATAAGAGAAAAAGTTTTAAAGGCATGTCACAAGGGCACTTGTAAAACCGATGTGTTCAGATTTACCTCGTTTCGGTCTAAAACAGCTTGTTTCGTTGTATTAAGCAAGAATACATGCTTTTCGCGCAGTTATAAGAGAAAAAGTTTTGACGAGTATCACGTGGATACTTGTAAAACCGATGTGTTCAGATTTAGCTCGTTTCGGTCTAAAACAGCTTGTTTCGTTGTATTAAGCACGAATACATGCTTTTCGCGCAGTTATAAGAGAAAAAGTTTTGACGAGTATCACGTGGAACACTTGTAATACCGATGTGTTGTGATTTAGCTCGTTTCGGTCTAAAACAGCTTGATTCGCTGTATTAAGCAAGAATACATGCTTTTCGCGCAGTTATAAAAGAAAAAGTTTTGACGCGTATCAGAGGAACACTTGTAAAACCGATGTGTTGTGATTTAGCTCATTTCGGTCTAAAACAGCTTGTTTCGCTGTATTAAGCAAGAATACATGCTTTTCGCGCAGTTATAAGAGAAAAAGTTTTGACGCGTATTAGAGAGACACTTGTAAAACCGATGTGTTCAGATTTACCTCGTTTCGGTCTAAAACAGCTTGTTTCGTTGTATTAAGCAAGAATACATGCTTTTCGCGCAGTTATAAGAGAAAAAGTTTTGACGCGTATTAGAGAGACACTTGTAAAACCGATGTGTTGTGATTTAGCTCGTTTCGGTCAAAAACAGCTTGTTTCGTTGTATTAAGCACGAATACATGCTTTTCGCGCAGTTATAAGAGAAAAAGTTTTGACGCGTATTAGAGAGACACTTGTAAAACCGATGTGTTGTGATTTAGCTCGTTTCGGTCTAAAACAGCTTGTTTCGTTGTATTAAGCACGAATACATGCTTTTCGCGCAGTTATAAGAGAAAAAGTTTTGACGAGTATCACGTGGAACACTTGTAATACCGATGTGTTGTGATTTAGCTCGTTTCGGTCTAAAACAGCTTGTTTCGTTGTATTAAGCAAGAATACATGCTTTTCTCGCAGTTATAAGAGAAAAAGTTTTGACGCGTATTAGAGAGACACTTGTAAAACCGATGTGTTGTGATTTAGCTCGTTTCGGTCTAAAACAGCTTGTTTCGTTGTATTAAGCAAGAATACATGCTTTTCGCGCAGTTATAAGAGAAAAAGTTTTGACGAGTATCACGTGGATACTTGTAAAACCGATGTGTTCAGATTTACCTCGTTTCGGTCTAAAACAGCTTGTTTCGCTGTATTAAGCAAGAATACATGCTTTTCGCGCCGTTATAAGAGAAAAAGTTTTGACGCGTATCAGAGGAACACTTGTAAAACCGATGTGTTGTGATTTAGCTCATTTCGGTCTAAAACAGCTTGTTTCGCTGTATTAAGCAAGAATACATGCTTTTCGCGCAGTTATAAGAGAAAAAGTTTTGACGCGTATCAGAGGAACACTTGTAAAACCGATGTGTTGTGATTTAGCTCGTTTCGGTCTAAAACAGCTTGTTTCGCTGTATTAAGCAAGAATACATGCTTTTCGCGCAGTTATAAGAGAAAAAGTTTTGACGCGTATCAGAGGAAAACTTGTAAAACCGATGTGTTGTGATTAGCTCGTTTCGGTCTAAAACAGCTTGTTTCGCTGTATTAAGCAAGAATACATGCTTTTCGCGCAGTTAAAAGAGAAAAAGTTTTGACGCGTATCAGAGGAACACTTGTAAAACCGATGTGTTCAGATTTAGCTCGTTTCGGTCTAAAACAGCTTGTTTCGTTGTATTAAGCACGAATACATGCTTTACGCGCAGTTATAGAAGAAAAAGTTTTGACGCGTATCAGAGACACTTGTAAAACCGATGTGTTGTGATTTAGCTCGTTTCGGTCTAAAACAGCTTGTTTCGTTGTATTAAGCAAGAATACATGCTTTTCGCGCAGTTATAAGAGAAAAAGTTTTTGACGAGTATCACGTGGATACTTGTAAAACCGATGTGTTCAGATTTAGCTCGTTTCGGTCTAAAACAGCTTGTTTCGTTGTATTAAGCACGAATACATGCTTTTCGCGCAGTTATAAGAGAAAAAGTTTTGACGAGTATCACGTGGAACACTTGTAATACCGATGTGTTGTGATTTAGCTCGTTTCGGTCTAAAACAGCTCGATTCGCTGTATTAAGCAAGAATACATGCTTTTCGCGCAGTTATAAAAGAAAAAGTTTTGACGCGTATCAGAGGAACACTTGTAAAACCGATGTGTTGTGAGTTAGCTCATTTCGGTCTAAAACAGCTTGTTTCGCTGTATTAAGCAAGAATACATGCTTTTCGCGCAGTTATAAAAGAAAAAGTTTTGACGCGTATTAGAGAGACACTTGTAAAACCGGTGTGTTCAGATTTACCTCGTTTCGGTCTAAAACAGCTTGTTTAGTTGTATTAAGCAAGAATACATGCTTTTCGCGCAGTTATAAGAGAAAGTTTTGACGCGTATTAGAGAGACACTTGTAAAACCGATGTGTTGTGATTTAGCTCGTTTCGGTCTAAAACAGCTTGTTTCGTTGTATTAAGCAAGAATACATGCTTTTCGCGCAGTTATAAGAGAAAAAGTTTTGACGAGTATCACGTGGATACTTGTAAAACCGATGTGTTCAGATTTAGCTCGTTTCGGTCAAAAACAGCTTGTTTCGTTGTATTAAGCACGAATACATGCTTTTCGCGCAGTTAAAAGAGAAAAAGTTTTGACGCGTATCAGAGGAACACTTGTAAAACCGATGTGTTGTGATTTAGCTCGTTTCGGTCTAAAACAGCTTGTTTCGCTGTATTAAGCAAGAATACATGCTTTTCGCGCAGTTATAAGAGAAAAAGTTTTGACGCGTATTAGAGAGACACTTGTAAAACCGATGTGTTGTGATTTAGCTCGTTTCGGTCTAAAACAGCTTGTTTCGTAGTATTAAGCACGAATACATGCTTTTCGCGCAGTTATAAGAGAAAAAGTTTTGACGAGTATCACGTGGAACACTTGTAATACCGATGTGTTGTGATTTAGCTCGTTTCGGTCTAAAACAGCTTGTTTCGTTGTATTAAGCAAGAATACATGCTTTTCTCGCAGTTATAAGAGAAAAAGTTTTGACGCGTATTAGAGAGACACTTGTAAAACCGATGTGTTGTGATTTAGCTCGTTTCGGTCTAAAACAGCTTGTTTCGCTGTATTAAGCAAGAATACATGCTTTTCGCGCAGTTATAAGAGAAAAAGTTTTGACGCGTATTAGAGAGACACTTGTAAAACCGATGTGTTGTGATTTAGCTCGTTTCGGTCTAAAACAGCTTGTTTCGTTGTATTAGGCAAGAATACATGCTTTTCGCGCAGTTATACGAGAAAAAGTTTTGACGAGTATCACGTGGATACTTGTAAAACCGATGTGTTCAGATTTACCTCGTTTCGGTCTAAAACAGCTTGTTTCGCTGTATTAAGCAAGAATACATGCTTTTCGCGCCGTTATAAGAGAAAAAGTTTTGACGCGTATCAGAGGAACACTTGTAAAACCGATGTGTTGTGATTTAGCTCATTTCGGTCTAAAACAGCTTGTTTCGCTGTATTAAGCAAGAATACATGCTTTTCGCGCAGTTATAAGAGAAAAAGTTTTGACGCGTATCAGAGGAACACTTGTAAAACCGATGTGTTGTGATTTAGCTCGTTTCGGTCTAAAACAGCTTGTTTCGCTGTATTAAGCAAGAATACATGCTTTTCGCGCAGTTATAAGAGAAAAAGTTTTGACGCGTATCAGAGGAACACTTGTAAAACCGATGTGTTCAGATTTAGCTCGTTTCGGTCTAAAACAGCTTGTTTCGTTGTATTAAGCACGAATACATGCTTTACGCGCAGTTATAGAAGAAAAAGTTTTGACGCGTATCAGAGACACTTGTAAAACCGATGTGTTGTGATTTAGCTCGTTTCGGTCTAAAACAGCTTGTTTCGTTGTATTAAGCAAGAATACATGCTCTTCGCGCAGTTATAAGAGAAAAAGTTTTGACGAGTATCACGTAGATACTTGTAAAACCGATGTGTTCAGATTTAGCTCGTTTCGGTCTAAAACAGCTTGTTTCGTTGTATTAAGCACGAATACATGCTTTTCGCGCAGTTATAAGAGAAAAAGTTTTGACGAGTATCACGTGGATACTTGTAAAACCGATGTGTTGTGATTTAGCTCATTTCGGTCTAAAACAGCCTGTTTCGTTGTATTAAGCACGAATACATGCTTTTCGCCCAGTTATAAGAGAAAACGTTTTGACGAGTATCACGTGGAACACTTGTAATACCGATGTGTTGTGATTTAGCTCGTTTCGGTCTAAAACAGCTTGTTTCGCTGTATTAAGCAAGAATACATGCTTTTCGCGCAGTTATAAGAGAAAAAGTTTTGACGCGTATCAGAGGAACACTTGTAAAACCGATGTGTTGTGATTTAGCTCAGTTCGGTCTAAAACAGCTTGTTTCGTTGTATTAAGCAAGAATACATGCTTTTCGCGCAGTTATAAGAGAAAAAGTTTTGACGCGTGTCACAGGGACACTTGCAAAACCGATGTGTTCAGATTTAGCTCGTTTCGGTTTAAAACAGTTTGTTTCGTTGTATTAAGCACGAATACATGCTTTTCGCGCAGTTATAAGAGAAAAAGTTTTGACGAGTATCACGTGGAACACTTGTAATACCGATGTGTTGTGATTTGGTTCGTTTCGGTCTAAAACAGCTTGTTTCGTTGTATTAAGCAAGAATACATGCTTTTCGCGCTGTTATAAGAGAAAAAGTTTTGACGCGTATCAGAGGAACACTTGTAAAACCGATGTGTTCAGATTTACCTCTTTTCGGACTAAAACAGCTTGTTTCGTTGTATTAAGCACGAATACATGCTTTTCGCGCAGTTATAAGAGAAAAAGTTTTGACGCGTATCACATGGACACTTGGAAAACCGATGTGTTCAGATCTAGCTCGTTTTGGTCTAAAACAGCTTGTTTCGTTGTATTAAGCACGAATACATGCTTTTCGCGCAGTTATAAGAGAAAAAGTTTTGACGCGTATCAGAGGAACACTTGTAAAACCGATGTGTTGTGATTTAGCTCGTTTCGGTCTAAAACAGCTTGTTTCGCTGTATTAAGCAGGAATACATGCTTTTCGCGCAGTTATAAGAGAAAAAGTTTTGACGCGTATCAGAGGAACACTTGTAAAACCGATGTGTTCAGATTTAACTCTTTTCGGACTAAAACAGCTTGTTTCGTTGTATTAAGCACGAATACATGCTTTTCGCGCAGTTATAAGAGAAAAAGTTTTGACGCGTATCACATGGACACTTGGAAAACCGATGTGTTCAGATCTATCTCGTTTTGGTCTAAAACAGCTTGTTTCGTTGTATTAAGCACGAATACATGCTTTTCGCGCAGTTATAAGAGAAAAAGTTTAGAGGCGTATCAGAGGAACACTTGTAAAACCGATTTGTTGTGATTTAGGTCGTTTCGGTCTAAAACAGCTTGTTTCGCTGTATTAAGCAAGAATACATGCTTTTCGCGCAGTTATAAGAGAAAAAGTTTTGACGCGTATTAGAGAGACACTTGTAAAACCGATGTGTTCAGATTTACCTCGTTTCGGTCTAAAACAGCTTGTTTCGTTGGACTGAGCAAGAATACATGCTTTTCGCGCAGCTATAAGAGAAAAAAGAGATGACGCGTATCAGAGGAACACTTGTAAAACCGATGTGTTGTGATTTAGCTCGTTTCGGTCTAAAACAGCTTGTTTCGCTGTATTAAGCAAGAATACATGCTTTTCGCGCAGTTATAAGAGAAAAAAATTTGACAGCTTGTTTCGCTGTATTAAGCAGGAATACATGCTTTTCGCGCAGTTATAAGAGAAAAAGTTTTGACGCGTATTAGAGAGACACTTGTAAAACCGATGTGTTGTGATTTAGCTCGTTTCGGTCTAAAACAGCTTGTTTCGTTGGACTAAGGAAGAATACATGCTTTTCGCGCAGTTATAAGAGAAAAAAGTTTTGACGCGTATCAGAGGAACACTTGTAAAACCGATGTGTTGTGATTTAGCTCATTTCGGTCTAAAACAGCTTGTTTCGCTGTATTAAGCAAGAATACATGCTTTTCGCGAAGTTATAAGAGAAAAAGTTTTGACGCGTGTCAGAGGGACACTTGTAAAACCGATGTGTTCAGATTTAGCTCGTTTCGGTCTAAAACAGCTCGTTTCGTTGTATTAAGCACGAATACATGCTTTTCGCGCAGTTATAAGAGAAAAAGCTTAGACGCGTATCAGAGGAACACTTGTAAAACCGATGTTTTGTGATTTAGCTCGTTTCGGTCTAAAACAGCTTGTTTCGTTGTATTAAGCAAGAATACATGCTTTTCGCGCAGTTATAAGAGAAAAAGTTTTGACGCGTATCAGAGGAACACTTGTAAAACCTATGTGTTGTGATTTAGCTTGTTTCGGTCTAAAACAGCTTGTTTTGCTGTATTAAGCAAGAATACATGCTTTTCGCGCAGTTAAAAGAGAAAAAGTTTTGACGCGTATTAGAGAGACACTTGTAAAACCGATGTGTTGTGATTTAGCTCGTTTCGGTCTAAAACAGCTTGTTTCGTTGTATTAAGCAAGAATACATGCTTTTCGCGCAGTTATAAGAGAAAAAGTTTTGACGAGTATCACGTGGATACTTGTAAAACCGATGTGTTCAGATTTAGCTCGTTTCGGTCTTAAACAGCTTGTTTCGTTGTATTAAGCACGAATACATGCTTTTCGCGCAGTTATAAGAGAAAAAGTTTTGACGAGTATCACGTGGAACACTTGTAATACCGATGTGTTGTGATTTAGCTCATTTCGGTCTAAAACAGCTTGTTTCGCTGTATTAAGCAAGAATACATGCTTTTCGCGAAGTTATAAGAGAAAAAGTTTTGACGCGTGTCAGAGGGACACTTGTAAAACCGATGTGTTCAGATTTAGCTCGTTTCGGTCTAAAACAGCTCGTTTCGTTGTATTAAGCACGAATACATGCTTTTCGCGCAGTTATAAGAGAAAAAGCTTAGACGCGTATCAGAGGAACACTTGTAAAACCGATGTTTTGTGATTTAGCTCGTTTCGGTCTAAAACAGCTTGTTTCGTTGTATTAAGCAAGAATACATGCTTTTCGCGCAGTTATAAGAGAAAAAGTTTTGACGCGTATCAGAGGAACACTTGTAAAACCTATGTGTTGTGATTTAGCTTGTTTCGGTCTAAAACAGCTTGTTTTGCTGTATTAAGCAAGAATACATGCTTTTCGCGCAGTTAAAAGAGAAAAAGTTTTGACGCGTATTAGAGAGACACTTGTAAAACCGATGTGTTGTGATTTAGCTCGTTTCGGTCTAAAACAGCTTGTTTCGTTGTATTAAGCAAGAATACATGCTTTTCGCGCAGTTATAAGAGAAAAAGTTTTGACGAGTATCACGTGGATACTTGTAAAACCGATGTGTTCAGATTTAGCTCGTTTCGGTCTTAAACAGCTTGTTTCGTTGTATTAAGCACGAATACATGCTTTTCGCGCAGTTATAAGAGAAAAAGTTTTGACGAGTATCACGTGGAACACTTGTAATACCGATGTGTTGTGATTTAGCTCGTTTCGGTTTAAAACAGCTTGTTTCGCTGTATTAAGCAAGAATACATGCTTTTCGCGCAGTTATAAGAGAAAAAGTTTTGACGCGTATCAGAGGAACACTTGTAAAACCGATGTGTTGTGATTTAGCTCGTTTCGGTCTAAAACAGCTTGTTTCGTTGTATTAAGCAAGAATACATGCTTTTCGCGCAGTTATAAGAGAAAAAGTTTTGACGAGTATCACGTGGATACTTGTAAAACCGATGTGTTGTGATTTAGCTCATTTCGGTCTAAAACAGCCTGTTTCGTTGTATTAAGCACGAATACATGCTTTTCGCCCAGTTATAAGAGAAAACGTTTTGACGAGTATCACGTGGAACACTTGTAATACCGATGTGTTGTGATTTAGCTCGTTTCGGTCTAAAACAGCTTGTTTCGCTGTATTAAGCAAGAATACATGCTTTTCGCGCAGTTATAAGAGAAAAAGTTTTGACGCGTATCAGAGGAACACTTGTAAAACCGATGTGTTGTGATTTAGCTCAGTTCGGTCTAAAACAGCTTGTTTCGTTGTATTAAGCAAGAATACATGCTTTTCGCGCAGTTATAAGAGAAAAAGTTTTGACGCGTGTCACAGGGACACTTGCAAAACCGATGTGTTCAGATTTAGCTCGTTTCGGTTTAAAACAGTTTGTTTCGTTGTATTAAGCACGAATACATGCTTTTCGCGCAGTTATAAGAGAAAAAGTTTTGACGAGTATCACGTGGAACACTTGTAATACCGATGTGTTGTGATTTGGTTCGTTTCGGTCTAAAACAGCTTGTTTCGTTGTATTAAGCAAGAATACATGCTTTTCGCGCAGTTATAAGAGAAAAAGTTTTGACGCGTATCAGAGGAACACTTGTAAAACCGATGTGTTCAGATTTACCTCTTTTCGGACTAAAACAGCTTGTTTCGTTGTATTAAGCACGAATACATGCTTTTCGCGCAGTTATAAGAGAAAAAGTTTTGACGCGTATCACATGGACACTTGGAAAACCGATGTGTTCAGATCTAGCTCGTTTTGGTCTAAAACAGCTTGTTTCGTTGTATTAAGCACGAATACATGCTTTTCGCGCAGTTATAAGAGAAAAAGTTTTGACGCGTATCAGAGGAACACTTGTAAAACCGATGTGTTGTGATTTAGCTCGTTTCGGTCTAAAACAGCTTGTTTCGCTGTATTAAGCAGGAATACATGCTTTTCGCGCAGTTATAAGAGAAAAAGTTTTGACGCGTATCAGAGGAACACTTGTAAAACCGATGTGTTCAGATTTAACTCTTTTCGGACTAAAACAGCTTGTTTCGTTGTATTAAGCACGAATACATGCTTTTCGCGCAGTTATAAGAGAAAAAGTTTTGACGCGTATCACATGGACACTTGGAAAACCGATGTGTTCAGATCTATCTCGTTTTGGTCTAAAACAGCTTGTTTCGTTGTATTAAGCACGAATACATGCTTTTCGCGCAGTTATAAGAGAAAAAGTTTAGAGGCGTATCAGAGGAACACTTGTAAAACCGATGTGTTGTGATTTAGGTCGTTTCGGTCTAAAACAGCTTGTTTCGCTGTATTAAGCAAGAATACATGCTTTTCGCGCAGTTATAAGAGAAACAGTTTTGACGCGTATTAGAGAGACACTTGTAAAACCGATGTGTTCAGATTTACCTCGTTTCGGTCTAAAACAGCTTGTTTCGTTGGACTGAGCACGAATACATGCTTTTCGCGCAGCTATAAGAGAAAAAAGAGATGACGCGTATCAGAGGAACACTTGTAAAACCGATGTGTTGTGATTTAGCTCGTTTCGGTCTAAAACAGCTTGTTTCGCTGTATTAAGCAAGAATACATGCTTTTCGCGCAGTTATAAGAGAAAAAAATTTGACAGCTTGTTTCGCTGTATTAAGCAGGAATACATGCTTTTCGCGCAGTTATAAGAGAAAAAGTTTTGACGCGTATTAGAGAGACACTTGTAAAACCGATGTGTTGTGATTTAGCTCGTTTCGGTCTAAAACAGCTTGTTTCGTTGGACTAAGGAAGAATACATGCTTTTCGCGCAGTTATAAGAAAAAAAAGTTTTGACGCGTATCAGAGGAACACTTGTAAAACCGATGTGTTGTGATTTAGCTCATTTCGGTCTAAAACAGCTTGTTTCGCTGTATTAAGCAAGAATACATGCTTTTCGCGCAGTTATAAGAGAAAAAGTTTTGACGCGTGTCAGAGGGACACTTGTAAAACCGATGTGTTCAGATTTAGCTCGTTTCGGTCTAAAACAGCTCGTTTCGTTGTATTAAGCACGAATACATGCTTTTCGCGCAGTTATAAGAGAAAAAGCTTAGACGCGTATCAGAGGAACACTTGTAAAACCGATGTTTTGTGATTTAGCTCGTTTCGGTCTAAAACAGCTTGTTTCGTTGTATTAAGCAAGAATACATGCTTTTCGCGCAGTTATAAGAGAAAAAGTTTTGACGCGTATCAGAGGAACACTTGTAAAACCTATGTGTTGTGATTTAGCTTGTTTCGGTCTAAAACAGCTTGTTTCGCTGTATTAAGCAAGAATACATGCTTTTCGCGCAGTTATAAGAGAAAAAGTTTTGACGCGTATTAGAGAGACACTTGTAAAACCGATGTGTTGTGATTTAGCTCGTTTCGGTCTAAAACAGCTTGTTTCGTTGTATTAAGCAAGAATACATGCTTTTCGGGCAGTTATAAGAGAAAAAGTTTTGACGAGTATCACGTGGATACTTGTAAAACCGATGTGTTCAGATTTAGCTCGTTTCGGTCTTAAACAGCTTGTTTCGTTGTATTAAGCACGAATACATGCTTTTCGCGCAGTTATAAGAGAAAAAGTTTTGACGAGTATCACGTGGAACACTTGTAATACCGATGTGTTGTGATTTAGCTCGTTTCGGTTTAAAACAGCTTGTTTCGCTGTATTAAGCAAGAATACATGCTTTTCGCGCAGTTATAAGAGAAAAAGTTTTGACGCGTATCAGAGGAACACTTGTAAAACCGATGTGTTGTGATTTAGCTCATTTCGGTCTAAAACAGCTTGTTTCGCTGTATTAAGCAAGAATACATGCTTTTCGCGCAGTTATAAGAGAAAAAGTTTTGACGCGTGTCACAGGGACACTTGTAAAACCGATGTGTTCAGATTTAGCTCGTTTCGGTCTGAAACAGCTTGTTTAGTTGTATTAAGCACGAATACATGCTTTTCGCGCTGTTATAAGAGAAAAAATTTAGACGCGTATCAGAGGAACACTTGTAAAACCGATGTGTTGTGATTTAGCTCGTTTCGGTCTAAAACAGCTTGTTTCGTAGTATTAAGCAAGAATACATGCTTTTCGCGCAGTTATAAGAGAAAAAGTTTTGACGCGTATCAGAGGAACACTTGTAAAACCTTTGTGTTGTGATTTAGCTCGTTTCGGTAAAACAGCTTGTTTCGCTGTATTAAGCAAGAATACATGCTTTTCGCGCAGTTATAAGAGAAAAAGTTTTGACGCGTGTCACAGGGACACTTGTAAAACCGATGTGTTCAGATTTAGCTCGTTTCGGTCTAAAACAGCTTGTTTCGTTGTATTAAGCACGAATACATGCTTTTCGCGCAGTTATAAGAGAAAAAGTTTCGACGCGTATCAGAGGAACACTTGTAAAACCGATGTGTTGTGATTTAGCTCGTTTCGGTCTAAAACAGCTTGTTTCGCTGTATTAAGCAGAAATACATGCTTTTCGCGCAGTTATAAGAGAAAAAAGAGTTGACGCGTATCAGAGGAACACTTGTAAAACCGATGTGTTGTGATTTAGCTCGTTTCGGTCTAAAACAGCTTGTTTCGCTGTATTAAGCAAGAATACATGCTTTTCGCGCAGTTATAAGAGAAAAAGTTTTGACGCGTATTACAGAGACACTTGTAAAACCGATGTGTTAAGATTTACCTCGTTTCGGTCTAAAACAGCTTGTTTCGTTGGACTAAGCACGAATACATGCTTTTCGCGCAGCTATAAGAGAAAAAAGAGTTGACGCGTATCAGAGGAACACTTCTAAAACCGATGTGTTGTGATTTAGCTCGTTTCGGTCTAAAACAGCTTGTCTCGCTGTATTAAGCAAGAATACATGCTTTTCGCGCAGTTATAAGAGAAAAAAATTTGACGCGTATCAGAGGAACACTTGTAAAACCGATGTGTTGTGATTTAGCTCGTTTTGGTCTAAAACAGCTTGTTTCGCTGTATTAAGCAGGAATACATGCTTTTCGCGCAGTTATAAGAGAAAAAGTTTTGACGCGTATTAGAGAGACACTTGTAAAACCGATGTGTTGTGATTTAGCTCGTTTCGGTCTAAAACAGCTTGTTTCGTCGGACTATGCAAGAATACATGCTTTTCGCGCAGTTATAAGAGAAAAAAGTTTTGACGCGTATCAGAGGAACACTTGTAAAACCGATGTGTTGTGATTTAGCTCATTTCGGTCTAAAACAGCTTGTTTCTCTGTATTAAGCAAGAATACATGCTTTTCGCGCAGTTATAAGAGAAAAAGTTTAGACGCGTATCAGAGGAACACTTGTAAAACCGATGTTTTGTGATTTAGCTCGTTTCGGTCTAAAACAGCTTGTTTCGTTGTATTAAGCAAGAATACATGCTTTTCGCGCAGTTATAAGAGAAAAAGTTTTGACGCGTATCAGAGGAACACTTGTAAAACCTTTGTGTTGTGATTTAGCTCGTTTCGGTCTAAAACAGCTTGTTTCGCTGTATTAAGCAAGAATACATGCTTTTCGCGCAGTTATAAGAAAAAAAGTTTTGACGCGTATTAGAGAGACACTTGTAAAACCGATGTGTTGTGATTTAGCTCGTTTTGGTCTAAAACAGCTTGTTTCGTTGTATTAAGCAAGAATACATGCTTTTCGCGCAGTTATAAGAGAAAAAGTTTTGACGAGTATCACGTGGATACTTGTAAAACCGATGTGTTCAGATTTAGCTCGTTTCGGTCTAAAACAGCTTGTTTCGTTCTATTAAGCACGAATACATGCATTTCGCGCAGTTATAAGAGAAAAAGTTTTGACGAGTATCACGTGGAACACTTGTAATACCGATGTGTTGTGATTTAGCTCGTTTCGGTTTAAAACAGCTTGTTTCGCTGTATTAAGCAAGAATACATGCCTTTCGCGCAGTTATAAGAGAAAAAGTTTTGACGCGTATCAGAGGAACACTTGTAAAACCGATGTGTTGTGATTTAGCTCATTTCGGTCTAAAACAGCTTGTTTCGCTGTATTAAGCAAGAATACATGCTTTTCGCGCAGTTATAAGAGAAAAAGTTTTGACGCGTGTCACAGGGACACTTGTAAAACCGATGTGTTCAGATTTAGCTCGTTTCGGTCTGAAACAGCTTGTTTCGTTGTATTAAGCACGAATACATGCTTTTCGCGCAGTTATAAGAGAAAAAGTTTAGACGCGTATCAGAGGAACACTTGTAAAACCGATGTGTTGTGATTTAGCTCGTTTCGGTCTAAAACAGCTTGTTTCGTAGTATTAAGCAAGAATACATGCTTTTCGCGCAGTTATAAGAGAAAAAGTTTTGATGCGTATCAGAGGAACACTTGTAAAACCTTTGTGTTGTGATTTAGCTCGTTTCGGTCTAAAACAGCTTGTTTCGCTGCATTATCAAGAATACATGCTTTTCGCGCAGTTATAAGAGAAAACGTTTTGACGAGTATCACGTGGATACTTGTAAAACCGATGTGTTGTGATTTAGCTCGTTTTGGTCTAAAACAGCTTGTTTCGCTGTATTAAGCAGGAATACATGCTTTTCGCGCAGTTATAAGAGAAAAAGTTTTAGAGGCATGTCACAAGGACACTTGTAAAACCGATGTGTTCAGATTTACCTCGTTTCGGTCTAAAACAGCTTGTTTCGTTGGACTAAGCAAGAATACATGCTTTTCGCGCAGTTATAAGAGAAAAAACTTTTGACGCGTATCGGAGGAACACTTGTAAAACCGATGTGTTCAGATTTAGCTCGTTTCGGTCTAAAACAGCTTGTTTCGTTGTATTAAGCAAGAATACATGCTTTTCGCGCAGTAATAAGAGAAAAAGTTTTGACGCGTATTAGAGAGACACTTGTAAAACCGATGTGTTGTGATTTAGCTCGTTTCGGTCTAAAACAGCTTGTTTCGCTGTATTAAGCAAGAATACATGCTTTTCGCGCAGTTATAAGAGAAAAAGTTTTGACGAGTATCACGTGGATACTCGTAAAACCGATGTGTTCAGATTTAGCTCGTTTCGGTCTAAAACAGCTTGTTTCGTTGTATTAAGCACGAATACATGCTTTTCGCGCAGTTATAAGAGAAAAAGTTTTGACGAGTATCACGTGGAACACTTGTAATACCGATGTGTTGTGATTTAGCTCGTTTCGGTCTAAAACAGCTTGATTCGCTGTATTAAGCAAGAATACATGCTTTTCGCGCAGTTATAAAAGAAAAAATTTTGACGCGTATCAGAGGAACACTTGTAAAACCGATGTGTTGTGATTTAGCTCATTTCGGTCTAAAACAGCTTGTTTCGCTGTATTAAGCAAGAATACATGCTTTTCGCGCAGTTATAAGAGAAAAAGTTTTGACGCGTGTCACAGGGACACTTGTAAAACCGATGTGTTCAGATTTAGCTCGTTTCGGTCTAAAACAACTTGTTTCGTTGTATTAAGCACGAATACATGCTTTACGCGCAGTTATAGAAGAAAAAGTTTTGACGCCTATTAGAGAGACACTTGTAAAACCGATGTGTTATGATTTAGCTCGTTTCGGTCTAAAACAGCTTGTTTCGTTGTATTAAGCAAGAATACATGCTTTACGCGCAGGTTTAGAAGAAAAAGTTTTGACGCGTATCAGAGAGACACTTGTAAAACCGATGTGTTGTGATTTAGCTCGTTTCGGTCTAAAACAGCTTGTTTCGTTGTATTAAGCAAGAATACATGCTTTTCGCGCAGTTATAAGAGAAAAAGTTTTGACGCGTATCAGAGGAACACTTGTAAAACCGATGTGTTGTGATTTAGCTCATTTCGGTCTAAAACAGCTTGTTTCGTTGTATTAAGCAAGAATACATGCTTTTCGCGCAGTTATAAGAGAAAAAAATTTGACGCGTATCAGAGGAACACTTGTAAAACCGATGTGTTGTGATTTAGCTCGTTTCGGTCTAAAACAGCTTGTTTCGTTGTATTAAGCAAGAATACATGCTTTTCGCGCAGTTATAAGAGAAAAAGTTTTGACGAGTATCACGTCAATACTTGTAAAACCGATGTGTTCAGATTTAGCTTGTTTCGGTCTAAAACAGCTTGTTTCGTTGTATTAAGCACGAATACATGCTTTTCGCGCAGTTATAAGAGAAAACGTTTTGACGAGTATCACGTGAACACTTGTAATACCGATGTGTTGTGATTTAGCTCGTTTCGGTCTAAAACAGCTTGTTTCGCTGTATTAAGCAAGAATACATGCTTTTCGCGCAGTTATAAGAGAAAAAGTTTTGACGCGTATCAGAGGAACACTTGTAAAACCGATGTGTTGTGATTTAGCTCATTTCGGTCTAAAACAGCTTGTTTCGTTGTATTAAGCAAGAATACATGCTTTTCGCGCAGTTATGAGAGAAAAAGTTTTGACGTGTGTCACAGGGACACTTGTAAAACCGATGTGTTCAGATTTAGCTCGTTTCGGTCTAAAACAGCTTGTTTCGTTGTATTAAGCACGAATACATGCTTTTCGCGCAGTTATAAGAGAAAAAGTTTTGACGAGTATCACGTGGAACACTTGTAATACCGATGTGTTGTGATTTGGCTCGTTTCGGTCTAAAACAGCTTGTTTCGTTGTATTAAGCACGAATACATGCTATTCGCGCAGTTATAAGAGAAAAAGTTTTGACGCGTATCAGAGGAACACTTGTAAAACCGATGTGTTGTGATTTAGCTCGTTTCGGTCTAAAACAGCTTGTTTCGCTGTATTAAGCAAGAATACATTCTTTTCGCGCAGTTATAAGAGAAAAAGTTTTGACGCGTGTCACAGGGACACTTGTAAAACCGATGTGTTGTGATTTAGCTCATTTCGGTCTAAAACAGCTTCTTTCGCTGTATTAAGCAAGAATACATGCTTTTCGCGCAGTTATAAGAGAAAAAGTTTTGACGCGTGTCACAGGGACACTTGTAAAACCGATGTGTTCAGATTTAGCTCGTTTCGGTCTGAAACAGTTTGTTTCGTTGTATTAAGCACGAATACATGCTTTTCGCGCAGTTATAAGAGAAAAAGTTTAGACGCGTATCAGAGGAACACTTGTAAAACCGATGTGTTGTGATTTAGCTCGTTTCGGTCTAAAACAGCTTGTTTCGTAGTATTAAGCAAGAATACATGCTTTTCGCGCAGTTATAAGAGAAAAAGTTTTGACGCGTATCAGAGGAACACTTGTAAAACCTTTGTGTTGTGATTTAGCTCGTTTCGGTCTAAAACAGCTTGTTTCGCTGTATTAAGCAAGAATACATGCTTTTCGCGCAGTTATAAGAGAAAAAGTTTTGACGCGTGTCACAGGGACACTTGTAAAACCGATGTGTTCAGATTTAGCTCGTTTCGGTCTAAAACAACTTGTTTCGTTGTATTAAGCACGAATACATGCTTTACGCGCAGTTATAGAAGAAAAAGTTTTGACGCCTATTAGAGAGACACTTGTAAAACCGATGTGTTATGATTTAGCTCGTTTCGGTCTAAAACAGCTTGTTTCGTTGTATTAGGCAAGAATACATGCTTTAAGCGCAGGTTTAGAAGAAAAAGTTTTGACGCGTATCAGAGAGACACTTGAAAAACCGATGTGTTGTGATTTAGCTCGTTTCGGTCTAAAACAGCTTGTTTCGTTGTATTAAGCAAGAATACATGCTTTTCGCGCAGTTATAAGAGAAAAAGTTTTGACGCGTATCAGAGGAACACTTGTAAAACCGATGTGTTGTGATTTAGCTCATTTCGGTCTAAAACAGCTTGTTTCGTTGTATTAAGCAAGAATACATGCTTTTCGCGCAGTTATAAGAGAAAAAAATTTGACGCGTATCAGAGGAACACTTGTAAAACCGATGTGTTGTGATTTAGCTCGTTTCGGTCTAAAACAGCTTGTTTCGTTGTATTAAGCAAGAATACATGCTTTTCGCGCAGTTATAAGAGAAAAAGTTTTGACGAGTATCACGTCGATACTTGTAAAACCGATGTGTTCAGATTTAGCTTGTTTCGGTCTAAAACAGCTTGTTTCGTTGTATTAAGCACGAATACATGCTTTTCGCGCAGTTATAAGAGGAAACGTTTTGACGAGTATCACGTGGAACACTTGTAATACCGATGTGTTGTGATTTAGCTCGTTTCGGTCTAAAACAGCTTGTTTCGCTGTATTAAGCAAGAATACATGCTTTTCGCGCAGTTATAAGAGAAAAAGTTTTGACGCGTATCAGAGGAACACTTGTAAAACCGATGTGTTGTGATTTAGCTCGTTTCGGTCTAAAACAGCTTGTTTCGTTGTATTAAGCAAGAATACATGCTTTTCGCGCAGTTATAAGAGAAAAAGTTTTGACGAGTATCACGTCGATACTTGTAAAACCGATGTGTTCAGATTTAGCTTGTTTCGGTCTAAAACAGCTTGTTTCGTTGTATTAAGCACGAATACATGCTTTTCGCGCAGTTATAAGAGAAAAAGTTTTGACGAGTATCACGTGGAACACTTGTAATACCGATGTGTTCTGATTTGGCTCGTTTCGGTCTAAAACAGCTTGTTTCGTTGTATTAAGCACGAATACATGCTATTCGCGCAGTTATAAGAGAAAAAGTTTTGACGCGTATCAGAGGAACACTTGTAAAACCGATGTGTTGTGATTTAGCTCGTTTCGGTCTAAAACAGCTTGTTTCGCTGTATTAAGCAAGAATACATTCTTTTCGCGCAGTTATGAGAGAAAAAGTTTTGACGCGTGTCACAGGGACACTTGTAAAACCGATGTGTTCAGATTTAGCTCGTTTCGGTCTAAAACAGCTTGTTTCGTTGTATTTAGCACGAATACATGCTTTTCGCGCAGTTATAAGAGAAAAAGTTTAGGCGCGTATCAGAGGAACACTTGTAAAACCGATGTGTTGTGATTTAGCTCGTTTCGGTCTAAAACAGCTTGTTTCGCTGTATTAGGCAAGAATACATGCTTTTCGCGCAGTTATAAGAGAAAAAAATTTGACGCGTATCAGAGGAACACTTGTAAAACCGATGTGTTGTGATTTAGCTCGTTTTGGTCTAAAACAGCTTGTTTCGCTGTATTAAGCAGGAATACATGCTTTTCGCGCAGTTATAAGAGAAAAAGTTTTAAAGGCATGTCACAAGGACACTTGTAAAACCGATGTGTTCAGATTTACCTCGTTTCGGTCTAAAACAGCTTGTTTCGTTGGACTAAGCAAGAATACATGCTTTTCGCGCAGTTATAAGAGAAAAAAGTTTTGACGAGTATCAGAGGAACACTTGTAAAACCGATGTGTTCAGATTTAGCTCGTTTCGGTCTAAAACAGCTTGTTTCGTTGTATTAAGCAAGAATACATGCTTTTCGCGCAGTTATCAGAGAAAAAGTTTTGACGCATATTAGAGAGACACTTGTAAAACCGATGTGTTGTGATTTAGCTCGTTTCGGTCTAAAACAGCTTGTTTCGTTGTATTAAGCAAGAATACATGCTTTTCGCGCAGTTATAAGAGAAAAAGTTTTGACGAGTATCATGTGGATACTTGTAAAACAGATGTGTTCACATTTAGCTCGTTTCGGTCTAAAACAGCTTGTTTCGTTGTATTAAGCACGAATACATGCTTTTCGCGCAGTTATAAAAGAAAAAGTTTTGACGAGCATCACGTGGAACACTTCTAAAACCGATGTGTTGTGATTTAGCTCATTTCGGTCTAAAACAGCTTGTTTCGCTGTATTAAGCAAGAATACATGCTTTTCGCGCAGTTATAAGAGAAAAAGTTTTGACGCGTATCAGAGGAACACTTGTAAAACCGATGTGTTCAGATTTAGCTCGTTTCGGTCTAAAACAGCTTGTTTCGTTGTATTAAGCAAGAATACATGCTTTTCGCGCAGTTATAAGAGAAAAAGTTTTGACGCGTATTAGAGAGACACTTGTAAAACCGATGTGTTGTGATTTAGCTCGTTTCGGTCTAAAACAGCTTGTTTCGCTGTATTAAGCAAGAATACATGCTTTTCGCGCAGTTATAAGAGAAAAAGTTTTGACGAGTATCACGTGGATACTTGTAAAACCGATGTGTTCACATTCAGCTCGTTTCGGTCTAAAACAGCTTGTTTCGCTGTATTAAGCAAGAATACATGCTTTTCGCGCCGTTATAAGAGAAAAAGTTTCGACGCGTATCAGAGGAACACTTCTAAAACCGATGTGTTGTGATTTAGCTCATTTCGGTCTAAAACAGCTTGTTTCGCTGTATTAAGCAAGAATACATGCTTTTCGCGCTGTTATAAGAGAAAAAGTTTTGACGCGTATCAGAGGAACACTTGTAAAACCGATGTGTTGTGATTTAGCTCGTTTCGGTCTAAAACAGCTTGTTTCGCTGTATTAAGCAAGAATACATGCTTTTCGCGCAGTTATAAGGGAAAATTTTTGACGCGTATCAGAGGAACACTTGTAAAACTGATGTGTTGTGATTTAGCTCATTTCGGTCTAAAACAGCTTGTTTCGTTGTATTAAGCAAGAATACATGCTTTTCGCGCAGTTATAAGAGAAAAAGTTTTGACGCGTGTCACAGGGACACTTGAAAAACCGATGTGTTCAGATTTAGCTCGTTTCGGTCTAAAACAGCTTGTTTCGTTGTATTAAGCACGAATACATGCTTTTCGCGCAGTTATAAGAGAAAAAGTTTTGACGAGTATCACGTGGAACACTTGTAATACCGATGTGTTGTGATTTGGCTCGTTTCGGTCTAAAACAGCTTGTTTCGTTGTATTAAGCAAGAATACATGCTTTTCGCGCAGTTATAAGAGAAAACGTTTTGACGCGTATCAGAGGAACACTTGTAAAACCGATGTGTTGTGATTTAGCTCGTTTCGGTCTAAAACAGCTTGTTTCGCTGCATTAAGCAAGAATACATGCTTTTCGCGCAGTTATAAGAGAAAAAGTTTAAACGCGTATCACATGGACACTTGGAAAACCGATGTGTTCAGATCTAGCTCGTTTTGGTCTAAAACAGCTTGTTTCGTTGTATTAAGCACGAATACATGCTTTTCGCGCAGTTATAGGAGAAAAAGTTTTGACGCGTATCAGAGGAACATTTGTAAAACCGATGTGTTGTGATTTAGCTCGTTTCGGTCTAAAACAGCTTGTTTCGCTGTATTAAGCAAGAATACATTCTTTTCGCGCAGTTATAAGAGAAAAAGTTTTGACGCGTGTCAGAGACACTTGTAAAACCGATGTGTTGTGATTTAGCTCGTTTCGGTCTAAAACAGCTTGTTTCGTTGTATTAAGCAAGAATACATGCTTTTCGCGCAGTTATAAGAGAAAACGTTTTGACGAGTATCACGTGGATACTTGTAAAACCGATGTGTTCAGATTTAGCTCGTTTCGGTTTAAAACAGCTTGTTTCGCTGTATTAAGCAAGAATACATGCTTTTCGCGCAGTTATAAGAGAAAAAGTTTTGACGCGTATCAGAGGAACACTTCTAAAACCGATGTGTTATGATTTAGCTCATTTCGGTCTAAAACAGCTTGTTTCGCTGTATTAAGCAAGAATACATGCTTTTCGCGCAGTTATAAGAGAAAAAGTTTTGACGCTTATCAGAGGAACACTTGTAAAACCGATGTTTTGTGATTTAGCTCGTTTCGGTCTAAAGCAGCTTGTTTCGCTGTATTAAGCAAGAATACATGCTTTTCGCGCAGTTATAAGAGAAAAAGTTTAGACGCGTATCAGAGGAACACTTCTAAAACCGATGTGTTGTGATTTAGCTCATTTCGGTCTAAAACAGCTTGTTTCGCTGTATTAAGCAAGAATACATGCTTTTCGCGCAGTTATAAGAGAAAAAGTTTTGACGCGTATCAGAGGAACACTTGTAAAACCGATGTGTTGTGATTTAGCTCGTTTCGGTCTAAAACAGCTTGTTTCGCTGTATTAGGCAAGAATACATGCTTTTCGCGCAGTTATAAGAGAAAAAGTTTTGACGCGTATCAGAGGAACATTTGTAAAACCGATGTGTTGTGATTTAGCTCGTTTCGGTCTAAAACAGCTTGTTTCGCTGTATTAAGCACGAATACATGCTTTACGCGCAGTTATAGAAGAAAAAGTTTTGACGCGTATCAGAGACACTTGTAAAACCGATGTGTTGTGATTTAGCTCGTTTCGGTCTAAAACAGCTTGCTTCGTTGTATTAAGCAAGAATACATGCTTTTCGCGCAGTTATAAGAGAAAAAGTTTTGACGAGTATCACGTGGATACTTGTAAAACCGATGTGTTCAGATTTAGCTCGTTTCGGTCTAAAACAGCTTGTTTCGTTGTATTAAGCACGAATACATGCTTTTCGCGCAGTTATAAGAGAAAAAGTTCTGACGCGTATCAGAGGAACACTTGTAAAACCGATGTGTTGTGGTTTAGCTCATTTCGGTCTAAAACAGATTGTTTCGCTGTATTAAGCAAGAATACATGCTTTTCGCGCAGTTATAAGAGAAAAAGTTTTGACGCGTGTCACAGGGACACTTGTAAAACCGATGTGTTCAGATTTAGCTCGTTTCGGTCTGAAACAGCTTGTTTCGTTGTATTAAGCAAGAATACATGCTTTTCGCGCAGTTATAAGAGAAAAAGTTTTGACGCGTATCAGAGGAACACTTGTAAAACCGATGTGTTGTGATTTAGCTCGTTTCTGTCTAAAACAGCTTGTTTCGCTGTAGTAAGCAAGAATACATGCTTTTCGCGCAGTTATAAGAGAAAAAAGTTTTGACGCGTATCAGAGGAACATTTGTAAAACCGATGTGTTGTGATTTAGCTCGTTTCGGTCTAAAACTGCTTGTTTCGCTGTATTAAGCACGAATACATGCTTTACGCGCAGTTATAGAAGAAAAAGTTTTGACGCGTATCAGAGACACTTGTAAAACCGATGTGTTGTGATTTAGCTCGTTTCGGTCTAAAACAGCTTGTTTCGTTGTATTAAGCAAGAATACATGCTTTTCGCGCAGTTATAAGAGAAAAAGTTTTGACGAGTATCACGTGGATACTTGTAAAACCGATGTGTTCAGATTTAGCTCGTTTCGGTCTAAAACAGCTTGTTTCGTTGTATTAAGCACGAATACATGCTTTTCGCGCAGTTATAAGAGAAAAAGTTTTGACGAGTATCACGTGGAACACTTGTAATACCGATGTGTTGTGATCTAGCTCGCTTCGGTTTAAAACAGCTTGTTTCGCTGTATTAAGCAAGAATACATGCTTTTCGCGCAGTTATAAGAGAAAATGTTCTGACGCGTATCAGAGGAACGCTTGTAAAACCGATGTGTTGTGGTTTAGCTCATTTCGGTCTAAAACAGATTGTTTCGCTGTATTAAGCAAGAATACATGCTTTTCGCGCAGTTATAAGAGAAAAAGTTTTGACGCGTGTCACACGGACACTTGTAAAAGCGATGTGTTCAGATTTAGCTCGTTTCGGTCTGAAACAGCTTGTTTCGTTGTATTAAGCAAGAATACATGCTTTTCGCGCTGTTATAAGAGAAAAAGTTTTGACGCGTATTAGAGGAACACTTGTAAAACCTTTGTGTTGTGATTTAGCTCGTTTCGGTCTAAAACAGCTTGTTTCGCTGTAGTAAGCAAGAATACATGCTTTTCGCGCAGTTATAAGAGAAAAAGTTTTGACGCGTGTCACAGGGACACTTGTAAAACCGATGTGTTCAGATTTAGCTCGTTTCGGTCTAAAACAACTTGTTTCGTTGTATTAAGCACGAATACGTGCTTTACGCGCAGTTATATAAGAAAAAGTTTTGACGCCTATTAGAGAGACACTTGTAAAACCGATGTGTTATGATTTAGCTCGTTTCGGTCTAAAACAGCTTGTTTCGTTGTATTAAGCAAGAATACATGCTTTTCGCGCAGTTATAAGAGAAAAAGTTTTGACGAGTATTACGTGGATACTTGTAAAACCGATGTGTTCAGATTTAGCTCGTTTCGGTCTAAAACAGCTTGTTTCGTTGTATTAAGCAAGAATACATGCTTTACGCGCAGTTATAGAAGAAAAAGTTTTGACGCGTATCAGAGGGACACTTGTAAAACCGATGAGTTCAGATTTAGCTCGTTTCGGTCTAAAACAGCTTGTTTTGTTGTATTAAGCACGAATACATGCTTTTTATGAGGTTATAAGAGAAACAGTTTTGACGCTTATCACAGGGACACTTGTAAAACCGACGTCTTCAGATCTAGCTCGTTTTGGTCTAAACAACTTGTTTCTTGTATTAAGCAAGAATACATGATTTTCGCGCTGTTATAAGAGAAAAAGTTTTGCCGCGTATCACATGGACTCTTGTAAAACCGATGTATTCAGATCTAGCTCGTTTTAGTCTAAAAGAGCTTGTTTCGTTGTATTAAGCACGAATACATGCTTTTCGCGCAGTTATAAGAGAAAAACGTTTGACGCGTGTCATAGGGACACTTGTAAAACCGAAGTGTTCAGACTTAGCTCATTTCGGTCTAAAACAGCTTGTTTCGTTGTATTAAGCAAGAATACACGCTTTTCGCGCAGTTATAAGATAAAAAGTTTTTACGCGTATCACAGGGACACTTGTGTTCAGATTTAGCTCGTTTAGGTCTAAAACAGCTTGTTTCGTTGTATTGAGCACGAATACATGGTTTTCGCGCAGTTATGAAAGTTTTGACGCGTATAACGTGCACACTTGTAAAACCGTTGTGTTCAGATCTAGCTCGTTTTGGTCTAAAACAGCTTGTTTCGTTGTATTAAGCACGAATACAAGCTTCTCGCGCAGTTATAGAAGAAAAAGTTTTGACGCGTATCACGTGGACACTTGTAAAACCGATGTGTTCAGATTTAGCTCGTTTTGGTCTAAAACAGCTTGTTTCGTTGTATTAAGGACGAATACAAGCTTTTCGAGCAGTTATAAGAGAAAAATTTTGACGCGTATCACATGGATACTTTTAAAACCGATGTGTTCAGATTTCGCTCGTTTCGATCTAAAACAGCTTGTTTCGTTGTATTATGCAAGAATACACGCTTTTCGCCCAGTTATAAGAGAAAACGTTTTGACGCGTATCACGTGGACACTTGTAAAACCGATGTGTTCTGATCTAAGTTGTTTTGGTCTAAAACAGCTTGTTTCATGCTTTTCGCGCAGTTATAAGAGAAAAAGTTTTGACGCGTACCACGTGGACACTTGTAAAAACGATGTGTTTTTATCTAGATCGTTTTGGTCTAAAACAGCGTGTTTTGTTGTATTAAGCACAAACACATGCTTTTAGCGCTGTTATGAGAAAACGTTGTGACGCGTATCACATGGACACTTGTAAAACCGAGGTGTTCAGATCTAGCTCGTTTTGGTCTAAAACAGCTTGTTTCGTTGTATTAAGCACGAATACATGCTTTTCGCGCAGTTATAAGAGAAAAAGTTTTGACGCGTATCACGTGGACACTTGTAAAACCGATGCGTTTTGATCTACATCGTTTTGGTCTAAAACAGCTTGTTTCGTTGTATTAAGCAAGAATACATGATTTTCGCGCTGCTATAAGAGAAAAAGTTTTGACGCGTATCACATGGACACTTGTAAAAACGATGCGTTCAGATCTAACTCGTTTTGGTCTAAAACAGCTTGTTTCGTTTTATTAAGCACGAATGCATGCTTTTCGCGCAGTTCTAAGAGAAAAAGTTTTGACGCGTGTCACCGGGACACTTGTAAAACCGACGTGTTCAGATTTAGCTCGTTTTGGTCTAAAACAGCTTGTTTCGTTGTATTAGGCACGAATACAAGCTTTTCGAGCAGTTATAAGAGAAAAAGTTTTGACGCGGTTTACATGGACAGTTGTAAAACCGATGTGTTCAGATCTAGCTCGTTTTGGTCTAAAACAGCTTGTTTCGTTGTATTAAGCACGAATACAAGCTTTTCGCGCAGTTATAAGAAAAAAAGTTTTGACGCGTATCACATGGACACTTGTAAAACCGATGTTTTCAGATTTAGCTCGTTTCGGTCTGAAACAGCTTGTTTCGTTGTATTAAGCAAGAATACACGCTTTTCGCGCAGTTATAAGATAAAAAGTTTTTACGCGTATCACAGGGACACTTGTTGTGTTCAGATTTAGCTCGTTTAGGTCTAAAACAGCTTGTTTCGTTGTATTAAGCACGAATACATGCTTTTCGCGCAGTTATGAAAGTCTTGACGCGTATAACGTAGACACTTGTAAAACCGTTGTGTTCAGATCTAGCTCGTTTTGGTCTAAAACAGCTTGTTTCGTTGTATTAAGCACGAATACAAGCTTCTCGCGCAGTTATAGAAGAAAAAGTTTTGACGCGTATCACATGGACACTTTTAAAACCGATGTGTTCAGATTTAGCTCGTTTCGGTTTAAAACAGCTTGTTTCGTTGTACTAAGCACGAATACATGGTTTTCGCACAGTTATGAAAGTTTTGACGCGTAACACACGGACACTTGTAAAACCGACGTGTTCAGATTTAGCTCGTTTTGGTCTAAAACAGCTTGTTTCGTTGTATTAGGCACGAATACAAGCTTTTCGAGCAGTTATAAGAAAAAAGTTTTGACGCGTATCACATGGACAGTTGTAAAACCGATGTGTTCAGATCTATCTCGTTTTGGTCTAAAACAGCTTGTTTCGTTTTATTAAGCACGAATACAAGCTTTTCGCGCAGTTATAAGAAAAAAAGTTTTGACGCGTATCACATGGACACTTGTAAAACCGATGTTTTCAGATTTAGCTCGTTTTGGTCTGAAACAGCTTGTTTCGTTGTATTAAGCAAGAATACACGCTTTTCGCGCAGTTATAAGAAAAAGTTTTTACGCGTACACAGGGACACTGGTTGTGTTCAGATTTAGCTCGTTTAGGTCTAAAACAGCTTCTTTCGTTGTATTAGGCACGAATACATGCTTTTCGCGCAGTTATGAAAGTTTTGACGTGTATAACGTGGACACTTGTAAAAACGTTGTGTTCAGATCTAGCTCCTCTTGGTTTAAAACAGCTTGTTTCGTTGTATTAAGCACGAATACAAACTTCTCGCGCAGTTATAGAAGAAAAAGTTCTGACGCGTATCAGAGGGACACTTGTAAAACCGATGAGTTCAGATTTAGCTTGTTTCGGTCTAAAACAGCTTGTTTCGTTGTATTAAGCACGAATAGAAGCTTTTCGAGCAGTTATAAGAGAAAAATTTTGACGCGTATCACATGGACACTTTTAAAACCGATGTGTTCAGATTTCGTTTGTTTCGATCTAAAACAGCTTGTTTCGTTGTAATATGCAAGAACACATGCTTTTCGCCCAGTTATAAGAGAAGAAGTTTTGACGCGTATCACGTGGACACTTGTAAAACCGATGTGTTCTGATCAAGATTGTTTTGGTCTAAAACAGGTTGTTTCATGCTTTTCGTGCAGTTATAAGAGAAAAAGTTTTGACGCGTATCACGTGGACACTTGTAAAACCGATGTGTTTTGATCTAGATCGTTTTGGTCTAAAACAGCGGGTTTTGTTGTATTAAGCACAAACACATGCTTTTAACGCAGTTATGAAAAAACGTTGTGACGCGTATAACGTGGACACTTGTAAAACCGACATGTTCAGATTTAGCTCGTTTTGGTCTAAAACAGCTTGTTTAGTTGTATTAAGCACGAATACAAGCTTTTCCAGCAGTTATAAGAGAAAAAGTTTTGACGCGTATCACATAAACACTTGTAAAACCGAGGTGTTCAGATCTAGCTCGTTTTGGTCTAAAACAGCTTGTTTCGTTGTATTAAGCACGAATACATGCTTTTCGCGCAGTTATAAGAGAAAAAGTTTTGACGCGTGTCACCGGGACACTTGTAAAATTGATGAGTTCAGATTTAGCTCGGTTAGGTCTAAAACAGCTTGTTTTGTTGTATTAAGCACGAATACATGCTTTTAATGAAGTTATAAGACAAAAAGTTTTGACGCGTATCACAAGGACACTATTAAACACGATGTGTTCAGATTTAGCTCGTTTCGGTCTAAAACAACTTGTTTCGTTGTATTAAGCACGAATACATGCTTTTCGCGCAGTTATGAAAGTTTTGACGCGTATAACGTGGACACTTGTAAAACCGTTGTGTTCAGATCTAGCTCGTTTTGGTCTAAAACAGCTTGTTTCGTTGTATTATGCAAGAATACGTGCTTTTCATGAGGTTATAAGAGAAACAGTTTTGACGCTTATCACAGGGACACTAGTAAACCCGATGTGTTCAGATTTAGCTCGTTTCGGTATAAAACAGCTTGTTTCGTTGTAATAAGCACGAATACATGGTTTTCGCACAGTTATGAAAGTTTTGACGCGTATCACATGGACACTTGTAAAACCGACGTGTTCAGATTTAGCTCGTTTTGGTCTAAAACAGCTTGTTTCGTTGTATTAAGCACGAATACAAGATTTTCGAGCAGTTATAAGAGAAAAAGTTTTGACGCGTATCACATGGACATTCGTAAAACCGATGTGTTCAGATCTAGCTCGTTTTGGTCTAAAACAGCTTGTTTCGTTTTATTAAGCCCGAATACAAGCTTTTCGCGCAGTTATAAGAAAAAAAGTTTTGACGCGTATCACAGGGACACTTGTGTTCAGATTTAGCTCGTTTAGGTCTAAAACAGCTTGTTTCGTTGTATTAAGCACGAATACATGCTTTTCGCGCAGTCATGAAAGTTTTGACGCGTATAATGTGGACACTTGTAAAACCGTTGTGTTCAGATCTATCTCGTTTTGGTCCAAAAAAACAGCTTGTTTCGTTGTATTAGGCACGAATACAAGCTTCTCGCGCAGTTATAGAAGAAAAAGTTTTCACGCGTATCAGAGGGACACTTTGTAAAACCGATGAGTTCAGATTTAGCTCGTTTCGGTCTAAAACAGCTTGTTTCGTTGTATTAAGCACGAATACATGGTTTTCGCGCAGTTATGAGAGAAAACGTTTTGACGCGTGTCACAGGGACACTTGTAAAACCGATGTGTTCAGGTTTAGCTCGTTTTGGTCTAAAACAGCTTGTTTCGTTGTATTAAGCACGAATACAAGCTTATCGCGCAGTTATAAAAATGTTTTGACGTGTATCACATGGACACTTGTAAAACCGATGTGTTCAGATCTAGCTCGTTTTGGTTTAAAAGAGCTTGTTTCGTTGTATTAAGCACGAATACATGCTTTTCGCGCAGTTATAAGAGAAAAAGTTTTGACGCGTCACAGGGACACTTGTAAAACCGATGTGTTCAGATTTAGCTCGTTTCGGTCTAAAACAGCTTGTTTCGTTGTATTAAGCACGAATACATGCTTTTCGCGCAGTTATAAGAGAAAAAGTTTTGAAGCGTATCACGTGGACACTTGTAAAACCGATGTGTTCAGATTTAGCTCGTTTTGGTCTAAAACAACTTGTTTCGTTGTATTAGGCACGAATACAAGCTTTTCGAGCAGTTATAAGAGAAAAATTTTGACGCGTATCACATGGACACTTTTAAAACCGATGTGTTCAGATTTCGTTTGTTTCGATCTAAAACAGCTTGTTTCGTTGTAATATGCAAGAACACATGCTTTTCGCCCAGTTATAAGAGAAAAAGTTTTGACGCGTATCACGCGGACACTTGTAAAACCGATGTGTTCTGATCAAGATTGTTTTGGTCTAAAACAGGTTGTTTCATGCTTTTCGTGCAGTTATAAGAGAAAAAGTTTTGACGCGTATCACGTGGACACTTGTAAAACCGATGTGTTTTGATCTAGATCGTTTTGGTCTAAAACAGCGTGTTTTGTTGTATTAAGCACAAACACATGCTTTTAACGCAGTTATGAAAAAACGTTGTGACGCGTATAACGTGGACACTTGTAAAACCGTTGTGTTCAGATCTAGCTCGTTTTGGTCTAAAACAGCTTGTTTTGTTGTATCAAGCACGAATACAAGCTTCTTGCGCAGTTATAGAAGAAAAAGTTTTGACGCGTATCAGAGGAACACTTGTGAAACCGATGAGTTCAGATTTAGCTCGTTTCGGTCTAAAACAGCTTGTTTTGTTGTATTAAGCACGAATACATGCTTTTCATGAGGTTATAAGAGAAACAGTTTTGACGCTTATCACAGGGACACTAGTAAAGCCGATGTCTTCAGATTTAGCTCGTTTCGGTATAAAACAGCTTGTTTCGTTGTAATAAGCACGAATACATGGTTTTCGCGCAGTTATGAAAGTTTTGACGCGTATCACATGGACACTTGTAAAACCGACATGTTCACATTTAGCTCGTTTTGGTCTAAAACAGCTTGCTTAGTTGTATTAAGCACGAATACAAGCTTTTCCCGCAGTTATAAGAGAAAAAGATTTGACGCCTGTCACAGGGACACTTGTAAAACCGATGTGTTTGATCTAGCTCGTTTTGGTCTAGAACAGCTTGTTTCGTTGTATTAAGCACGAATACAAGCTTTTCGCGCAGTTATAAGAAAAACAGTTTTGACGCGTGTCACATGGACACTTGTAAAACCGATGTTTTAAGATTTAGCTCGTTTTGGTCTGAAACAGCTTGTTTCGTTGTATTAAGCAAGAATACACGCTTTTCGCGCAATTATAAGATAAAAACTTTTTACGCGTATCACAGGGACACTTGTAAAACCGTTGTGTTCAGATTTAGCTCGTTTAGGTCGTAAACAGCTTGTTTCGCTGTATTAAGCACGAATAGATGCTTTTCGCGCAGTTATAGAAGAAAAAGTTTTGACGCGCATCAGAGGGACACTTGTAAAACTGATGAGTTCAGATTTAGCTCGTTTTCGTCTAAAACAGATTGTTTTGTTGTATTAAGCACGAATACATGCTTTTCATGAGCATAATGCAAAAAAACAGCGCGAACAAACGGGGACTAGACGAAGAATACACAGCGCTTGGTCCTGTGTATTCTTCGTCTAGTCCCCGTTTGTTCGCGCTGTTTTTTTGCATTATGTATCACCAACTCGCCCGCTTATCTATCCTGTTGATTTTCATGAGGTTATAAGAGAAACAGTTTTGACGCTTATCACAGGGACACTAGTAAACCCGATGTGTTCCGCTTTAGCTCGTTTTGGTCTAAAACAGCTTGTTTCATTGTATTAAGCAAGAATACATGGTTTTCGCGCAGTTATGAAAGTTTTGACGCGTATCACATGGACACTTGTAAAAACGATGCGTTCAGATCTAACTCGTTTTGGTCTAAAACAGCTTGTTTCGTTTTATTAAGCACGAATACATGCTTTTCGCGCAGTTCTAAGAGAAAAAGTTTTGACGCGTGTCACCGGGACACTTGTAAAACCGACGTGTTCAGATTTAGCTCGTTTTGGTCTAAAACAGCTTGTTTCGTTGTATTAGGCACGAATACAAGCTTTTTGAGCAGTAAGAAAAGAAAAAGTTTTGACGCGTATCACATGGACAGTTGTAAAACCGATGTGTTCAGATCTAGCTCGTTTTGGTCTAAAACAGCTTGTTTCGTTGTATTAAGCAAGAATACAGGCTTTTCGCGCAGTTATAAGAAAAAAGTTTTGACGCGTATCACATGGACACTTGTAAAACTGATGTTTTCAGATTTAGCTCGTTTCGGTCTGAAACAGCTTGTTTCGTTGTATTAAGCAAGAATACACGCTTTTCGCGCAGTTATAAGATAAAAAGTTTTTACGCGTATCACAGGGACACTTGTTGTGTTCAGATTTAGCTCGTTTAGGTCTAAAACAGCTTGTTTCGTTGTATTAAGCACGAATACATGCTTTTCGCGCAGTTATGAAAGTTTTGACGCGTATAACGTGGACACTTGTAAAACCGTTGTGTTCAGATCTAGCTCGTTTTGGTCTAAAACAGCTTGTTTCGTTGTATTATGCAAGAATACGTGCTTTTCATGAGGTTATAAGAGAAACAGTTTTGACGCTTATCACAGGGACACTAGTAAACCCGATGTGTTCAGATTTAGCTCGTTTCGGTATAAAACAGCTTGTTTCGTTGTAATAAGCACGAATACATGGTTTTCGCACAGTTATGAAAGTTTTGACGCGTATCACATGGACACTTGTAAAACCGACGTGTTCAGATTTAGCTCGTTTTGGTCTAAAACAGCTTGTTTCGTTGTATTAAGCACGAATACATGCTTTTCGCGCAGTTATAAGAGAAAAAGTTTTGACGCGTCACAGGGACACTTGTAAAACCGATGTGTTCAGATTTAGCTCGTTTCGGTCTAAAACAGCTTGTTTCGTTTTATTAAGCCCGAATACAAGCTTTTCGCGCAGTTATAAGAAAAAAAGTTTTGACGCGTATCACAGGGACACTTGTGTTCAGATTTAGCTCGTTTAGGTCTAAAACAGCTTGTTTCGTTGTATTAAGCACGAATACATGCTTTTCGCGCAGTCATGAAAGTTTTGACGCGTATAATGTGGACACTTGTAAAACCGTTGTGTTCAGATCTATCTCGTTTTGGTCCAAAAAAACAGCTTGTTTCGTTGTATTAGGCACGAATACAAGCTTCTCGCGCAGTTATAGAAGAAAAAGTTTTCACGCGTATCAGAGGGACACTTTGTAAAACCGATGAGTTCAGATTTAGCTCGTTTCGGTCTAAAACAGCTTGTTTCGTTGTATTAAGCACGAATACATGGTTTTCGCGCAGTTATGAGAGAAAACGTTTTGAAGCGTATCACGTGGACACTTGTAAAACCGATGTGTTCAGATTTAGCTCGTTTTGGTCTAAAACAACTTGTTTCGTTGTATTAGGCACGAATACAAGCTTTTCGAGCAGTTATAAGAGAAAAATTTTGACGCGTATCACATGGACACTTTTAAAACCGATGTGTTCAGATTTCGTTTGTTTCGATCTAAAACAGCTTGTTTCGTTGTAATATGCAAGAACACATGCTTTTCGCCCAGTTATAAGAGAAAAAGTTTTGACGCGTATCACGCGGACACTTGTAAAACCGATGTGTTCTGATCAAGATTGTTTTGGTCTAAAACAGGTTGTTTCATGCTTTTCGTGCAGTTATAAGAGAAAAAGTTTTGACGCGTATCACGTGGACACTTGTAAAACCGATGTGTTTTGATCTAGATCGTTTTGGTCTAAAACAGCGTGTTTTGTTGTATTAAGCACAAACACATGCTTTTAACGCAGTTATGAAAAAACGTTGTGACGCGTATAACGTGGACACTTGTAAAACCGTTGTGTTCAGATCTAGCTCGTTTTGGTCTAAAACAGCTTGTTTTGTTGTATCAAGCACGAATACAAGCTTCTTGCGCAGTTATAGAAGAAAAAGTTTTGACGCGTATCAGAGGAACACTTGTGAAACCGATGAGTTCAGATTTAGCTCGTTTCGGTCTAAAACAGCTTGTTTTGTTGTATTAAGCACGAATACATGCTTTTCATGAGGTTATAAGAGAAACAGTTTTGACGCTTATCACAGGGACACTAGTAAAGCCGATGTCTTCAGATTTAGCTCGTTTCGGTATAAAACAGCTTGTTTCGTTGTAATAAGCACGAATACATGGTTTTCGCGCAGTTATGAAAGTTTTGACGCGTATCACATGGACACTTGTAAAACCGACATGTTCACATTTAGCTCGTTTTGGTCTAAAACAGCTTGCTTAGTTGTATTAAGCACGAATACAAGCTTTTCCAGCAGTTATAAGAGAAAAAGTTTTCACGCCTATCACATGGACAGTTGTAAAACCGATGCGTTCAGATCTAGCTCGTTTTGGTCTAAAACAGCTTGTTTCGTTGGACTAAGCAAGAATACATGCTTTTCGCGCAGTTCTAAGAGAAAAAGTTTTGGCGCGTGTCACCGGGACACTTGTAAAATTGATGAGTTCAGATTTAGCTCGGTTAGGTCTAAAACAGCTTGTTTTGTTGTATTAAGCACGAATACATGCTTTTAATGAAGATATAAGAGAAACAGTTTTGACGCTTATCACAGGGACACTTGTAAAACCGACGTCTTCAGATCTAGCTCGTTTTGGTCTAAACAACTTGTTTCTTGTATTAAGCAAGAATACATGATTTTCGCGCTGTTATAAGAGAAAAAGTTTTGCCGCGTATCACATGGACTCTTGTAAAACCGATGTATTCAGATCTAGCTCGTTTTAGTCTAAAAGAGCTTGTTTCGTTGTATTAAGCACGAATACATGCTTTTCGCGCAGTTATAAGAGAAAAACGTTTGACGCGTGTCATAGGGACACTTGTAAAACCGAAGTGTTCAGACTTAGCTCATTTCGGTCTAAAACAGCTTGTTTCGTTGTATTAAGCAAGAATACACGCTTTTCGCGCAGTTATAAGATAAAAAGTTTTTACGCGTATCACAGGGACACTTGTGTTCAGATTTAGCTCGTTTAGGTCTAAAACAGCTTGTTTCGTTGTATTGAGCACGAATACATGGTTTTCGCGCAGTTATGAAAGTTTTGACGCGTATAACGTGCACACTTGTAAAACCGTTGTGTTCAGATCTAGCTCGTTTTGGTCTAAAACAGCTTGTTTCGTTGTATTAAGCACGAATACAAGCTTCTCGCGCAGTTATAGAAGAAAAAGTTTTGACGCGTATCACGTGGACACTTGTAAAACCGATGTGTTCAGATTTAGCTCGTTTTGGTCTAAAACAGCTTGTTTCGTTGTATTAAGCACGAATACAAGCTTTTCGAGCAGTTATAAGAGAAAAATTTTGACGCGTATCACATGGATACTTTTAAAACCGATGTGTTCAGATTTCGCTCGTTTCGATCTAGAACAGCTTGTTTCGTTGTATTATGCAAGAATACACGCTTTTCGCCCAGTTATAAGAGAAAACGTTTTGACGCGTATCACGTGGACACTTGTAAAACCGATGTGTTCTGATCTAGATTGTTTTGGTCTAAAACAGCTTGTTTCATGCTTTTCGCGCAGTTATAAGAGAAAAAGTTTTGACGCGTACCACGTGGACACTTGTAAAAACGATGTGTTTTTATCTAGATCGTTTTGGTCTAAAACAGCGTGTTTTGTTGTATTAAGCACAAACACATGCTTTTAGCGCTGTTATGAGAAAACGTTGTGACGCGTATCACATGGACACTTGTAAAACCGAGGTGTTCAGATCTAGCTCGTTTTGGTCTAAAACAGCTTGTTTCGTTGTATTAAGCACGAATACATGCTTTTCGCGCAGTTATAAGAGAAAAAGTTTTGACGCGTATCACGTGGACACTTGTAAAACCGATGCGTTTTGATCTACATCGTTTTGGTCTAAAACAGCTTGTTTCGTTGTATTAAGCAAGAATACATGATTTTCGCGCTGCTATAAGAGAAAAAGTTTTGACGCGTATCACATGGACACTTGTAAAAACGATGCGTTCAGATCTAACTCGTTTTGGTCTAAAACAGCTTGTTTCGTTTTATTAAGCACGAATGCATGCTTTTCGCGCAGTTCTAAGAGAAAAAGTTTTGACGCGTGTCACCGGGACACTTGTAAAACCGACGTGTTCAGATTTAGCTCGTTTTGGTCTAAAACAGCTTGTTTCGTTGTATTAGGCACGAATACAAGCTTTTCGAGCAGTTATAAGAGAAAAAGTTTTGACGCGGTTTACATGGACAGTTGTAAAACCGATGTGTTCAGATCTAGCTCGTTTTGGTCTAAAACAGCTTGTTTCGTTGTATTAAGCACGAATACAAGCTTTTCGCGCAGTTATAAGAAAAAAAGTTTTGACGCGTATCACATGGACACTTGTAAAACCGATGTTTTCAGATCTAGCTCGTTTTGGTCTAAAACAGCTTGTTTCGTTTTATTAAGCCCGAATACAAGCTTTTCGCGCAGTTATAAGAAAAAAAGTTTTGACGCGTATCACAGGGACACTTGTGTTCAGATTTAGCTCGTTTAGGTCTAAAACAGCTTGTTTCGTTGTATTAAGCACGAATACATGCTTTTCGCGCAGTCATGAAAGTTTTGACGCGTATAATGTGGACACTTGTAAAACCGTTGTGTTCAGATCTATCTCGTTTTGGTCCAAAAAAACAGCTTGTTTCGTTGTATTAGGCACGAATACAAGCTTCTCGCGCAGTTATAGAAGAAAAAGTTTTCACGCGTATCAGAGGGACACTTTGTAAAACCGATGAGTTCAGATTTAGCTCGTTTCGGTCTAAAACAGCTTGTTTCGTTGTATTAAGCACGAATACATGGTTTTCGCGCAGTTATGAGAGAAAACGTTTTGACGCGTGTCACAGGGACACTTGTAAAACCGATGTGTTCAGGTTTAGCTCGTTTTGGTCTAAAACAGCTTGTTTCGTTGTATTAAGCACGAATACAAGCTTATCGCGCAGTTATAAAAATGTTTTGACGTGTATCACATGGACACTTGTAAAACCGATGTGTTCAGATCTAGCTCGTTTTGGTTTAAAAGAGCTTGTTTCGTTGTATTAAGCACGAATACATGCTTTTCGCGCAGTTATAAGAGAAAAAGTTTTGACGCGTCACAGGGACACTTGTAAAACCGATGTGTTCAGATTTAGCTCGTTTCGGTCTAAAACAGCTTGTTTCGTTGTATTAAGCACGAATACATGCTTTTCGCGCAGTTATAAGAGAAAAAGTTTTGAAGCGTATCACGTGGACACTTGTAAAACCGATGTGTTCAGATTTAGCTCGTTTTGGTCTAAAACAACTTGTTTCGTTGTATTAGGCACGAATACAAGCTTTTCGAGCAGTTATAAGAGAAAAATTTTGACGCGTATCACATGGACACTTTTAAAACCGATGTGTTCAGATTTCGTTTGTTTCGATCTAAAACAGCTTGTTTCGTTGTAATATGCAAGAACACATGCTTTTCGCCCAGTTATAAGAGAAAAAGTTTTGACGCGTATCACGCGGACACTTGTAAAACCGATGTGTTCTGATCAAGATTGTTTTGGTCTAAAACAGGTTGTTTCATGCTTTTCGTGCAGTTATAAGAGAAAAAGTTTTGACGCGTATCACGTGGACACTTGTAAAACCGATGTGTTTTGATCTAGATCGTTTTGGTCTAAAACAGCGTGTTTTGTTGTATTAAGCACAAACACATGCTTTTAACGCAGTTATGAAAAAACGTTGTGACGCGTATAACGTGGACACTTGTAAAACCTTTGTGTTCAGATCTAGCTCGTTTTGGTCTAAAACAGCTTGTTTTGTTGTATCAAGCACGAATACAAGCTTCTTGCGCAGTTATAGAAGAAAAAGTTTTGACGCGTATCAGAGGAACACTTGTGAAACCGATGAGTTCAGATTTAGCTCGTTTCGGTCTAAAACAGCTTGTTTTGTTGTATTAAGCACGAATACATGCTTTTCATGAGGTTATAAGAGAAACAGTTTTGACGCTTATCACAGGGACACTAGTAAAGCCGATGTCTTCAGATTTAGCTCGTTTCGGTATAAAACAGCTTGTTTCGTTGTAATAAGCACGAATACATGGTTTTCGCGCAGTTATGAAAGTTTTGACGCGTATCACATGGACACTTGTAAAACCGACATGTTCACATTTAGCTCGTTTTGGTCTAAAACAGCTTGCTTAGTTGTATTAAGCACGAATACAAGCTTTTCCCGCAGTTATAAGAGAAAAAGATTTGACGCCTGTCACAGGGACACTTGTAAAACCGATGTGTTTGATCTAGCTCGTTTTGGTCTAGAACAGCTTGTTTCGTTGTATTAAGCACGAATACAAGCTTTTCGCGCAGTTATAAGAAAAACAGTTTTGACGCGTGTCACATGGACACTTGTAAAACCGATGTTTTAAGATTTAGCTCGTTTTGGTCTGAAACAGCTTGTTTCGTTGTATTAAGCAAGAATACACGCTTTTCGCGCAATTATAAGATAAAAACTTTTTACGCGTATCACAGGGACACTTGTAAAACCGTTGTGTTCAGATTTAGCTCGTTTAGGTCGTAAACAGCTTGTTTCGCTGTATTAAGCACGAATAGATGCTTTTCGCGCAGTTATAGAAGAAAAAGTTTTGACGCGCATCAGAGGGACACTTGTAAAACTGATGAGTTCAGATTTACCTCGTTTTCGTCTAAAACAGATTGTTTTGTTGTATTAAGCACGAATACATGCTTTTCATGAGGTTATAAGAGAAACAGTTTTGACGCTTATCACAGGGACACTAGTAAACCCGATGTGTTCCGCTTTAGCTCGTTTTGGTCTAAAACAGCTTGTTTCATTGTATTAAGCAAGAATACATGGTTTTCGCGCAGTTATGAAAGTTTTGACGCGTATCACATGGACACTTGTAAAAACGATGCGTTCAGATCTAACTCGTTTTGGTCTAAAACAGCTTGTTTCGTTTTATTAAGCACGAATACATGCTTTTCGCGCAGTTCTAAGAGAAAAAGTTTTGACGCGTGTCACCGGGACACTTGTAAAACCGACGTGTTCAGATTTAGCTCGTTTTGGTCTAAAACAGCTTGTTTCGTTGTATTAGGCACGAATACAAGCTTTTTGAGCAGTAAGAAAAGAAAAAGTTTTGACGCGTATCACATGGACAGTTGTAAAACCGATGTGTTCAGATCTAGCTCGTTTTGGTCTAAAACAGCTTGTTTCGTTGTATTAAGCACGAATACAGGCTTTTCGCGCAGTTATAAGTAAAAAGTTTTGACGCGTATCACATGGACACTTGTAAAACTGATGTTTTCAGATTTAGCTCGTTTCGGTCTGAAACAGCTTGTTTCGTTGTATTAAGCAAGAATACACGCTTTTCGCGCAGTTATAAGATAAAAAGTTTTTACGCGTATCACAGGGACACTTGTTGTGTTCAGATTTAGCTCGTTTAGGTCTAAAACAGCTTGTTTCGTTGTATTAAGCACGAATACATGCTTTTCGCGCAGTTATGAAAGTTTTGACGCGTATAACGTGGACACTTGTAAAACCGTTGTGTTCAGATCTAGCTCGTTTTGGTCTAAAACAGCTTGTTTCGTTGTATTATGCAAGAATACGTGCTTTTCATGAGGTTATAAGAGAAACAGTTTTGACGCTTATCACAGGGACACTAGTAAACCCGATGTGTTCAGATTTAGCTCGTTTCGGTATAAAACAGCTTGTTTCGTTGTAATAAGCACGAATACATGGTTTTCGCACAGTTATGAAAGTTTTGACGCGTATCACATGGACACTTGTAAAACCGACGTGTTCAGATTTAGCTCGTTTTGGTCTAAAACAGCTTGTTTCGTTGTATTAAGCACGAATACATGCTTTTCGCGCAGTTATAAGAGAAAAAGTTTTGACGCGTCACAGGGACACTTGTAAAACCGATGTGTTCAGATTTAGCTCGTTTCGGTCTAAAACAGCTTGTTTCGTTTTATTAAGCCCGAATACAAGCTTTTCGCGCAGTTATAAGAAAAAAAGTTTTGACGCGTATCACAGGGACACTTGTGTTCAGATTTAGCTCGTTTAGGTCTAAAACAGCTTGTTTCGTTGTATTAAGCACGAATACATGCTTTTCGCGCAGTCATGAAAGTTTTGACGCGTATAATGTGGACACTTGTAAAACCGTTGTGTTCAGATCTATCTCGTTTTGGTCCAAAAAAACAGCTTGTTTCGTTGTATTAGGCACGAATACAAGCTTCTCGCGCAGTTATAGAAGAAAAAGTTTTCACGCGTATCAGAGGGACACTTTGTAAAACCGATGAGTTCAGATTTAGCTCGTTTCGGTCTAAAACAGCTTGTTTCGTTGTATTAAGCACGAATACATGGTTTTCGCGCAGTTATGAGAGAAAACGTTTTGAAGCGTATCACGTGGACACTTGTAAAACCGATGTGTTCAGATTTAGCTCGTTTTGGTCTAAAACAACTTGTTTCGTTGTATTAGGCACGAATACAAGCTTTTCGAGCAGTTATAAGAGAAAAATTTTGACGCGTATCACATGGACACTTTTAAAACCGATGTGTTCAGATTTCGTTTGTTTCGATCTAAAACAGCTTGTTTCGTTGTAATATGCAAGAACACATGCTTTTCGCCCAGTTATAAGAGAAAAAGTTTTGACGCGTATCACGCGGACACTTGTAAAACCGATGTGTTCTGATCAAGATTGTTTTGGTCTAAAACAGGTTGTTTCATGCTTTTCGTGCAGTTATAAGAGAAAAAGTTTTGACGCGTATCACGTGGACACTTGTAAAACCGATGTGTTTTGATCTAGATCGTTTTGGTCTAAAACAGCGTGTTTTGTTGTATTAAGCACAAACACATGCTTTTAACGCAGTTATGAAAAAACGTTGTGACGCGTATAACGTGGACACTTGTAAAACCGTTGTGTTCAGATCTAGCTCGTTTTGGTCTAAAACAGCTTGTTTTGTTGTATCAAGCACGAATACAAGCTTCTTGCGCAGTTATAGAAGAAAAAGTTTTGACGCGTATCAGAGGAACACTTGTGAAACCGATGAGTTCAGATTTAGCTCGTTTCGGTCTAAAACAGCTTGTTTTGTTGTATTAAGCACGAATACATGCTTTTCATGAGGTTATAAGAGAAACAGTTTTGACGCTTATCACAGGGACACTAGTAAAGCCGATGTCTTCAGATTTAGCTCGTTTCGGTATAAAACAGCTTGTTTCGTTGTAATAAGCACGAATACATGGTTTTCGCGCAGTTATGAAAGTTTTGACGCGTATCACATGGACACTTGTAAAACCGACATGTTCACATTTAGCTCGTTTTGGTCTAAAACAGCTTGCTTAGTTGTATTAAGCACGAATACAAGCTTTTCCAGCAGTTATAAGAGAAAAAGTTTTCACGCCTATCACATGGACAGTTGTAAAACCGATGCGTTCAGATCTAGCTCGTTTTGGTCTAAAACAGCTTGTTTCGTTGGACTAAGCAAGAATACATGCTTTTCGCGCAGTTCTAAGAGAAAAAGTTTTGACGCGTGTCACCGGGACACTTGTAAAATTGATGAGTTCAGATTTAGCTCGGTTAGGTCTAAAACAGCTTGTTTTGTTGTATTAAGCACGAATACATGCTTTTAATGAAGATATAAGAGAAACAGTTTTGACGCTTATCACAGGGACACTTGTAAAACCGACGTCTTCAGATCTAGCTCGTTTTGGTCTAAACAACTTGTTTCTTGTATTAAGCAAGAATACATGATTTTCGCGCTGTTATAAGAGAAAAAGTTTTGCCGCGTATCACATGGACTCTTGTAAAACCGATGTATTCAGATCTAGCTCGTTTTAGTCTAAAAGAGCTTGTTTCGTTGTATTAAGCACGAATACATGCTTTTCGCGCAGTTATAAGAGAAAAACGTTTGACGCGTGTCATAGGGACACTTGTAAAACCGAAGTGTTCAGACTTAGCTCATTTCGGTCTAAAACAGCTTGTTTCGTTGTATTAAGCAAGAATACACGCTTTTCGCGCAGTTATAAGATAAAAAGTTTTTACGCGTATCACAGGGACACTTGTGTTCAGATTTAGCTCGTTTAGGTCTAAAACAGCTTGTTTCGTTGTATTGAGCACGAATACATGGTTTTCGCGCAGTTATGAAAGTTTTGACGCGTATAACGTGCACACTTGTAAAACCGTTGTGTTCAGATCTAGCTCGTTTTGGTCTAAAACAGCTTGTTTCGTTGTATTAAGCACGAATACAAGCTTCTCGCGCAGTTATAGAAGAAAAAGTTTTGACGCGTATCACGTGGACACTTGTAAAACCGATGTGTTCAGATTTAGCTCGTTTTGGTCTAAAACAGCTTGTTTCGTTGTATTAAGCACGAATACAAGCTTTTCGAGCAGTTATAAGAGAAAAATTTTGACGCGTATCACATGGATACTTTTAAAACCGATGTGTTCAGATTTCGCTCGTTTCGATCTAAAACAGCTTGTTTCGTTGTATTATGCAAGAATACACGCTTTTCGCCCAGTTGTAAGAGAAAACGTTTTGACGCGTATCACGTGGACACTTGTAAAACCGATGTGTTCTGATCTAGATTGTTTTGGTCTAAAACAGCTTGTTTCATGCTTTTCGCGCAGTTATAAGAGAAAAAGTTTTGACGCGTACCACGTGGACACTTGTAAAAACGATGTGTTTTTATCTAGATCGTTTTGGTCTAAAACAGCGTGTTTTGTTGTATTAAGCACAAACACATGCTTTTAGCGCTGTTATGAGAAAACGTTGTGACGCGTATCACATGGACACTTGTAAAACCGAGGTGTTCAGATCTAGCTCGTTTTGGTCTAAAACAGCTTGTTTCGTTGTATTAAGCACGAATACATGCTTTTCGCGCAGTTATAAGAGAAAAAGTTTTGACGCGTATCACGTGGACACTTGTAAAACCGATGCGTTTTGATCTACATCGTTTTGGTCTAAAACAGCTTGTTTCGTTGTATTAAGCAAGAATACATGATTTTCGCGCTGCTATAAGAGAAAAAGTTTTGACGCGTATCACATGGACACTTGTAAAAACGATGCGTTCAGATCTAACTCGTTTTGGTCTAAAACAGCTTGTTTCGTTTTATTAAGCACGAATGCATGCTTTTCGCGCAGTTCTAAGAGAAAAAGTTTTGACGCGTGTCACCGGGACACTTGTAAAACCGACGTGTTCAGATTTAGCTCGTTTTGGTCTAAAACAGCTTGTTTCGTTGTATTAGGCACGAATACAAGCTTTTCGAGCAGTTATAAGAGAAAAAGTTTTGACGCGGTTTACATGGACAGTTGTAAAACCGATGTGTTCAGATCTAGCTCGTTTTGGTCTAAAACAGCTTGTTTCGTTGTATTAAGCACGAATACAAGCTTTTCGCGCAGTTATAAGAAAAAAAGTTTTGACGCGTATCACATGGACACTTGTAAAACCGATGTTTTCAGATTTAGCTCGTTTCGGTCTGAAACAGCTTGTTTCGTTGTATTAAGCAAGAATACACGCTTTTCGCGCAGTTATAAGATAAAAAGTTTTTACGCGTATCACAGGGACACTTGTTGTGTTCAGATTTAGCTCGTTTAGGTCTAAAACAGCTTGTTTCGTTGTATTAAGCACGAATACATGCTTTTCGCGCAGTTATGAAAGTCTTGACGCGTATAACGTGGACACTTGTAAAACCGTTGTGTTCAGATCTAGCTCGTTTTGGTCTAAAACAGCTTGTTTCGTTGTATTAAGCACGAATACAAGCTTCTCGCGCAGTTATAGAAGAAAAAGTTTTGACGCGTATCACATGGACAATTTTAAAACCGATGTGTTCAGATTTAGCTCGTTTCGGTTTAAAACAGCTTGTTTCGTTGTACTAAGCACGAATACATGGTTTTCGCACAGTTATGAAAGTTTTGACGCGTAACACACGGACACTTGTAAAACCGACGTGTTCAGATTTAGCTCGTTTTGGTCTAAAACAGCTTGTTTCGTTGTATTAGGCACGAATACAAGCTTTTCGAGCAGTTATAAGAAAAAAGTTTTGACGCGTATCACATGGACAGTTGTAAAACCGATGTGTTCAGATCTATCTCGTTTTGGTCTAAAACAGCTTGTTTCGTTTTATTAGGCACGAATACAAGCTTTTCGCGCAGTTATAAGAAAAAAAGTTTTGACGCGTATCACATGGACACTTGTAAAACCGATGTTTTCAGATTTAGCTCGTTTTGGTCTGAAACAGCTTGTTTCGTTGTATTAAGCAAGAATACACGCTTTTCGCGCAGTTATAAGAAAAAGTTTTTACGCGTACACAGGGACACTGGTTGTGTTCAGATTTAGCTCGTTTAGGTCTAAAACAGCTTCTTTCGTTGTATTAAGCACGAATACATGCTTTTCGCGCAGTTATGAAAGTTTTGACGTGTATAACGTGGACACTTGTAAAAACGTTGTGTTCAGATCTAGCTCCTCTTGGTTTAAAACAGCTTGTTTCGTTGTATTAAGCACGAATACAAACTTCTCGCGCAGTTATAGAAGAAAAAGTTCTGACGCGTATCAGAGGGACACTTGTAAAACCGATGAGTTCAGATTTAGCTTGTTTCGGTCTAAAACAGCTTGTTTCGTTGTATTAAGCACGAATAGAAGCTTTTCGAGCAGTTATAAGAGAAAAATTTTGACGCGTATCACATGGACACTTTTAAAACCGATGTGTTCAGATTTCGTTTGTTTCGATCTAAAACAGCTTGTTTCGTTGTAATATGCAAGAACACATGCTTTTCGCCCAGTTATAAGAGAAGAAGTTTTGACGCGTATCACGTGGACACTTGTAAAACCGATGTGTTCTGATCAAGATTGTTTTGGTCTAAAACAGGTTGTTTCATGCTTTTCGTGCAGTTATAAGAGAAAAAGTTTTGACGCGTATCACGTGGACACTTGTAAAACCGATGTGTTTTGATCTAGATCGTTTTGGTCTAAAACAGCGTGTTTTGTTGTATTAAGCACAAACACATGCTTTTAACGCAGTTATGAAAAAACGTTGTGACGCGTATAACGTGGACACTTGTAAAACCGTTGTGTTCAGATCTAGCTCGTTTTGGTCTAAAACAGCTTGTTTTGTTGTATCAAGCACGAATACAAGCTTCTTGCGCAGTTATAGAAGAAAAAGTTTTGACGCGTATCAGAGGAACACTTGTGAAACCGATGAGTTCAGATTTAGCTCGTTTCGGTCTAAAACAGCTTGTTTTGTTGTATTAAGCACGAATACATGCTTTTCATGAGGTTATAAGAGAAACAGTTTTGACGCTTATCACAGGGACACTAGTAAAGCCGATGTCTTCAGATTTAGCTCGTTTCGGTATAAAACAGCTTGTTTCGTTGTAATAAGCCCGAATACATGGTTTTCGCACAGTTATGAAAGTTTTGACGCGTATCACATGGACACTTGTAAAACCGACATGTTCAGATTTAGCTCGTTTTGGTCTAAAACAGCTTGTTTAGTTGTATTAAGCACGAATACAAGCTTTTCCAGCAGTTATAAGAGAAAAAGTTTTGACGCGTATCACATGGACACTTGTAAAACCGAGGTGTTCAGATCTAGCTCGTTTTGGTCTAAAACAGCTTGTTTCGTTGTATTAAGCACGAATACATGCTTTTCGCGCAGTTATAAGAGAAAAAGTTTTGACGCGTGTCACCGGGACACTTGTAAAATTGATGAGTTCAGATTTAGCTCGGTTAGGTCTAAAACAGCTTGTTTTGTTGTATTAAGCACGAATACATGCTTTTAATGAAGTTATAAGACAAAAAGTTTTGACGCGTATCACAAGGACACTATTAAACACGATGTGTTCAGATTTAGCTCGTTTCGGTCTAAAACAACTTGTTTCGTTGTATTAAGCACGAATACAAGCTTTTCGAGCAGTTATAAGAGAAAAAGTTTTGACGCTTATCACATGGACACTTGTAAAACCGATGTGTTCAGATCTAGCTCGTTTTAGTCTAAAACAGCTTGTTTCGTTGTATTAAGCAAGAATATATGCTTCTCGCGCAGTTATAAGAGAAAAAGTTTTGACGCGTATCACATGGACACTTGTAAAACCGACGTGTTCAGATTTAGCTCGTTTCGGTCTAAAACAGCTTGTTTCGTTGTATTAAGCACGAATACATGCTTTTCGCGCAGTTATGAGAAAATGTTTTGACGCGTATCCCGTGGACACTTGTAAAATCGATATGTTCAGATTTAGCTCGTTTTGGTCTAAAACAGCTTGTTTCGTTGAATTAAGCACGAATACAAGCTTTTCGAGCAGTTATAAGAGAAAAATTTTGACGCGTATCACATGGAGACTTTTAAAACCGATGTGTTCAGATTTCGCTCCTTTCGATCAAAAACAGCTTGTTTCGTTGTATTATGCAAGAATACATGCTTTTCGCCCAGTTATAAGAGAAAAAGTTTTGACGCGTATCACGTGGACACTTGTAAAACCGATGTGTTTTGATCTAGATCGTTTTGGTCTAAAACAGCTTGTTTTGTTGTATTAAGCACAAACACATGCTTTTAGCGCAGTTATGAGAAAACATTGTGACGCGTATCGCATGGACACTTGTAAAACCGAGGTGTTCAGATCTAGCTCGTTTTGCTCTAAAACAGCTTGTTTCGTTGTATTAAGCACGAATACATGCTTTTCGCGCAGTTATCAGAGAAAAAGTTTTGACGCGTGTCACAGGGACACATGTAAAACCGATGTGTTGAGATTTAGCTCGTTTCAGTCTAAAACAGCTTGTTTCGTTGTATTACGCACGAATATATGCTTTTCCCGCAGTTATAAGAGAAAAAGATTTGACGCCTGTCACAGGGACACTTGTAAAACCGATGTGTTTGATCTAGCTCGTTTTGGTCTAGAACAGCTTGTTTCGTTGTATTAAGCACGAATACAAGCTTTTCGCGCAGTTATAAGAAAAACAGTTTTGACGCGTGTCACATGGACACTTGTAAAACCGATGTTTTAAGATTTAGCTCGTTTTGGTCTGAAACAGCTTGTTTCGTTGTATTAAGCAAGAATACACGCTTTTCGCGCAATTATAAGATAAAAACTTTTTACGCGTATCACAGGGACACTTGTAAAACCGTTGTGTTCAGATTTAGCTCGTTTAGGTCGTAAACAGCTTGTTTCGCTGTATTAAGCACGAATAGATGCTTTTCGCGCAGTTATAGAAGAAAAAGTTTTGACGCGCATCAGAGGGACACTTGTAAAACTGATGAGTTCAGATTTAGCTCGTTTTCGTCTAAAACAGATTGTTTTGTTGTATTAAGCACGAATACATGCTTTTCATGAGGTTATAAGAGAAACAGTTTTGACGCTTATCACAGGGACACTAGTAAACCCGATGTGTTCCGCTTTAGCTCGTTTTGGTCTAAAACAGCTTGTTTCATTGTATTAAGCAAGAATACATGGTTTTCGCGCAGTTATGAAAGTTTTGACGCGTATCACATGGACACTTGTAAAAACGATGCGTTCAGATCTAACTCGTTTTGGTCTAAAACAGCTTGTTTCGTTTTATTAAGCACGAATACATGCTTTTCGCGCAGTTCTAAGAGAAAAAGTTTTGACGCGTGTCACCGGGACACTTGTAAAACCGACGTGTTCAGATTTAGCTCGTTTTGGTCTAAAACAGCTTGTTTCGTTGTATTAGGCACGAATACAAGCTTTTTGAGCAGTAAGAAAAGAAAAAGTTTTGACGCGTATCACATGGACAGTTGTAAAACCGATGTGTTCAGATCTAGCTCGTTTTGGTCTAAAACAGCTTGTTTCGTTGTATTAAGCACGAATACAGGCTTTTCGCGCAGTTATAAGAAAAAAAGTTTTGACGCGTATCACATGGACACTTGTAAAACTGATGTTTTCAGATTTAGCTCGTTTCGGTCTGAAACAGCTTGTTTCGTTGTATTAAGCAAGAATACACGCTTTTCGCGCAGTTATAAGATAAAAAGTTTTTACGCGTATCACAGGGACACTTGTTGTGTTCAGATTTAGCTCGTTTAGGTCTAAAACAGCTTGTTTCGTTGTATTAAGCACGAATACATGCTTTTCGCGCAGTTATGAAAGTTTTGACGCGTATAACGTGGACACTTGTAAAACCGTTGTGTTCAGATCTAGCTCGTTTTGGTCTAAAACAGCTTGTTTCGTTGTATTATGCAAGAATACGTGCTTTTCATGAGGTTATAAGAGAAACAGTTTTGACGCTTATCACAGGGACACTAGTAAACCCGATGTGTTCAGATTTAGCTCGTTTCGGTATAAAACAACTTGTTTCGTTGTAATAAGCACGAATACATGGTTTTCGCACAGTTATGAAAGTTTTGACGCGTATCACATGGACACTTGTAAAACCGACGTGTTCAGATTTAGCTCGTTTTGGTCTAAAACAGCTTGTTTCGTTGTATTAAGCACGAATACAAGATTTTCGAGCAGTTATAAGAGAAAAAGTTTTGACGCGTATCACATGGACATTCGTAAAACCGATGTGTTCAGATCTAGCTCGTTTTGGTCTAAAACAGCTTGTTTCGTTTTATTAAGCCCGAATACAAGCTTTTCGCGCAGTTATAAGAAAAACAGTTTTGACGCGTATCACAGGGACACTTGTGTTCAGATTTAGCTCGTTTAGGTCTAAAACAGCTTGTTTCGTTGTATTAAGCACGAATACATGCTTTTCGCGCAGTCATGAAAGTTTTGACGCGTATAACGTGGACACTTGTAAAACCGTTGTGTTCAGATCTATCTCGTTTTGGTCCAAAAAAACAGCTTGTTTCGTTGTATTAGGCACGAATACAAGCTTCTCGCGCAGTTATAGAAGAAAAAGTTTTCACGCGTATCAGAGGGACACTTTGTAAAACCGATGAGTTCAGATTTAGCTCGTTTCGGTCTAAAACAGCTTGTTTCGTTGTATTAAGCACGAATACATGGTTTTCGCGCAGTTATGAGAGAAAAAGTTTTGACGCGTGTCACAGGGACACTTGTAAAACCGATGTGTTCAGGTTTAGCTCGTTTTGGTCTAAAACAGCTTGTTTCGTTGTATTAAGCACGAATACAAGCTTATCGCGCAGTTATAAAAATGTTTTGACGTGTATCACATGGACACTTGTAAAACCGATGTGTTCAGATCTAGCTCGTTTTGGTTTAAAAGAGCTTGTTTCGTTGTATTAAGCACGAATACATGCTTTTCGCGCAGTTATAAGAGAAAAAGTTTTGACGCGTCACAGGGACACTTGTAAAACCGATGTGTTCAGATTTAGCTCGTTTCGGTCTAAAACAGCTTGTTTCGTTGTATTAAGCACGAATACATGCTTTTCGCGCAGTTATAAGAGAAAAAGTTTTGAAGCGTATCACGTGGACACTTGTAAAACCGATGTGTTCAGATTTAGCTCGTTTTGGTCTAAAACAACTTGTTTCGTTGTATTAGGCACGAATACAAGCTTTTCGAGCAGTTATAAGAGAAAAATTTTGACGCGTATCACATGGACACTTTTAAAACCGATGTGTTCAGATTTCGTTTGTTTCGATCTAAAACAGCTTGTTTCGTTGTAATATGCAAGAACACATGCTTTTCGCCCAGTTATAAGAGAAAAAGTTTTGACGCGTATCACGCGGACACTTGTAAAACCGATGTGTTCTGATCAAGATTGTTTTGGTCTAAAACAGGTTGTTTCATGCTTTTCGTGCAGTTATAAGAGAAAAAGTTTTGACGCGTATCACGTGGACACTTGTAAAACCGATGTGTTTTGATCTAGATCGTTTTGGTCTAAAACAGCGTGTTTTGTTGTATTAAGCACAAACACATGCTTTTAACGCAGTTATGAAAAAACGTTGTGACGCGTATAACGTGGACACTTGTAAAACCGTTGTGTTCAGATCTAGCTCGTTTTGGTCTAAAACAGCTTGTTTTGTTGTATCAAGCACGAATACAAGCTTCTTGCGCAGTTATAGAAGAAAAAGTTTTGACGCGTATCAGAGGAACACTTGTGAAACCGATGAGTTCAGATTTAGCTCGTTTCGGTCTAAAACAGCTTGTTTTGTTGTATTAAGCACGAATACATGCTTTTCATGAGGTTATAAGAGAAACAGTTTTGACGCTTATCACAGGGACACTAGTAAAGCCGATGTCTTCAGATTTAGCTCGTTTCGGTATAAAACAGCTTGTTTCGTTGTAATAAGCACGAATACATGGTTTTCGCGCAGTTATGAAAGTTTTGACGCGTATCACATGGACACTTGTAAAACCGACATGTTCACATTTAGCTCGTTTTGGTCTAAAACAGCTTGCTTAGTTGTATTAAGCACGAATACAAGCTTTTCCAGCAGTTATAAGAGAAAAAGTTTTCATGCCTATCACATGGACAGTTGTAAAACCGATGCGTTCAGATCTAGCTCGTTTTGGTCTAAAACAGCTTGTTTCGTTGGACTAAGCAAGAATACATGCTTTTCGCGCAGTTCTAAGAGAAAAAGTTTTGACGCGTGTCACCGGGACACTTGTAAAATTGATGAGTTCAGATTTAGCTCGGTTAGGTCTAAAACAGCTTGTTTTGTTGTATTAAGCACGAATACATGCTTTTAATGAAGATATAAGAGAAACAGTTTTGACGCTTATCACAGGGACACTTGTAAAACCGACGTCTTCAGATCTAGCTCGTTTTGGTCTAAACAACTTGTTTCTTGTATTAAGCAAGAATACATGATTTTCGCGCTGTTATAAGAGAAAAAGTTTTGCCGCGTATCACATGGACTCTTGTAAAACCGATGTATTCAGATCTAGCTCGTTTTAGTCTAAAAGAGCTTGTTTCGTTGTATTAAGCACGAATACATGCTTTTCGCGCAGTTATAAGAGAAAAACGTTTGACGCGTGTCATAGGGACACTTGTAAAACCGAAGTGTTCAGACTTAGCTCATTTCGGTCTAAAACAGCTTGTTTCGTTGTATTAAGCAAGAATACACGCTTTTCGCGCAGTTATAAGATAAAAAGTTTTTACGCGTATCACAGGGACACTTGTGTTCAGATTTAGCTCGTTTAGGTCTAAAACAGCTTGTTTCGTTGTATTGAGCACGAATACATGGTTTTCGCGCAGTTATGAAAGTTTTGACGCGTATAACGTGCACACTTGTAAAACCGTTGTGTTCAGATCTAGCTCGTTTTGGTCTAAAACAGCTTGTTTCGTTGTATTAAGCACGAATACAAGCTTCTCGCGCAGTTATAGAAGAAAAAGTTTTGACGCGTATCACGTGGACACTTGTAAAACCGATGTGTTCAGATTTAGCTCGTTTTGGTCTAAAACAGCTTGTTTCGTTGTATTAAGCACGAATACAAGCTTTTCGAGCAGTTATAAGAGAAAAATTTTGACGCGTATCACATGGATACTTTTAAAACCGATGTGTTCAGATTTCGCTCGTTTCGATCTAAAACAGCTTGTTTCGTTGTATTATGCAAGAATACACGCTTTTCGCCCAGTTATAAGAGAAAACGTTTTGACGCGTATCACGTGGACACTTGTAAAACCGATGTGTTCTGATCTAGATTGTTTTGGTCTAAAACAGCTTGTTTCATGCTTTTCGCGCAGTTATAAGAGAAAAAGTTTTGACGCGTACCACGTGGACACTTGTAAAAACGATGTGTTTTTATCTAGATCGTTTTGGTCTAAAACAGCGTGTTTTGTTGTATTAAGCACAAACACATGCTTTTAGCGCTGTTATGAGAAAACGTTGTGACGCGTATCACATGGACACTTGTAAAACCGAGGTGTTCAGATCTAGCTCGTTTTGGTCTAAAACAGCTTGTTTCGTTGTATTAAGCACGAATACATGCTTTTCGCGCAGTTATAAGAGAAAAAGTTTTGACGCGTATCACGTGGACACTTGTAAAACCGATGCGTTTTGATCTACATCGTTTTGGTCTAAAACAGCTTGTTTCGTTGTATTAAGCAAGAATACATGATTTTCGCGCTGCTATAAGAGAAAAAGTTTTGACGCGTATCACATGGACACTTGTAAAAACGATGCGTTCAGATCTAACTCGTTTTGGTCTAAAACAGCTTGTTTCGTTTTATTAAGCACGAATGCATGCTTTTCGCGCAGTTCTAAGAGAAAAAGTTTTGACGCGTGTCACCGGGACACTTGTAAAACCGACGTGTTCAGATTTAGCTCGTTTTGGTCTAAAACAGCTTGTTTCGTTGTATTAGGCACGAATACAAGCTTTTCGAGCAGTTATAAGAGAAAAAGTTTTGACGCGGTTTACATGGACAGTTGTAAAACCGATGTGTTCAGATCTAGCTCGTTTTGGTCTAAAACAGCTTGTTTCGTTGTATTAAGCACGAATACAAGCTTTTCGCGCAGTTATAAGAAAAAAAGTTTTGACGCGTATCACATGGACACTTGTAAAACCGATGTTTTCAGATTTAGCTCGTTTCGGTCTGAAACAGCTTGTTTCGTTGTATTAAGCAAGAATACACGCTTTTCGCGCAGTTATAAGATAAAAAGTTTTTACGCGTATCACAGGGACACTTGTTGTGTTCAGATTTAGCTCGTTTAGGTCTAAAACAGCTTGTTTCGTTGTATTAAGCACGAATACATGCTTTTCGCGCAGTTATGAAAGTCTTGACGCGTATAACGTGGACACTTGTAAAACCGTTGTGTTCAGATCTAGCTCGTTTTGGTCTAAAACAGCTTGTTTCGTTGTATTAAGCACGAATACAAGCTTCTCGCGCAGTTATAGAAGAAAAAGTTTTGACGCGTATCACATGGACAATTTTAAAACCGATGTGTTCAGATTTAGCTCGTTTCGGTTTAAAACAGCTTGTTTCGTTGTACTAAGCACGAATACATGGTTTTCGCACAGTTATGAAAGTTTTGACGCGTAACACACGGACACTTGTAAAACCGACGTGTTCAGATTTAGCTCGTTTTGGTCTAAAACAGCTTGTTTCGTTGTATTAGGCACGAATACAAGCTTTTCGAGCAGTTATAAGAAAAAAGTTTTGACGCGTATCACATGGACAGTTGTAAAACCGATGTGTTCAGATCTATCTCGTTTTGGTCTAAAACAGCTTGTTTCGTTTTATTAGGCACGAATACAAGCTTTTCGCGCAGTTATAAGAAAAAAAGTTTTGACGCGTATCACATGGACACTTGTAAAACCGATGTTTTCAGATTTAGCTCGTTTTGGTCTGAAACAGCTTGTTTCGTTGTATTAAGCAAGAATACACGCTTTTCGCGCAGTTATAAGAAAAAGTTTTTACGCGTACACAGGGACACTGGTTGTGTTCAGATTTAGCTCGTTTAGGTCTAAAACAGCTTCTTTCGTTGTATTAAGCACGAATACATGCTTTTCGCGCAGTTATGAAAGTTTTGACGTGTATAACGTGGACACTTGTAAAAACGTTGTGTTCAGATCTAGCTCCTCTTGGTTTAAAACAGCTTGTTTCGTTGTATTAAGCACGAATACAAACTTCTCGCGCAGTTATAGAAGAAAAAGTTCTGACGCGTATCAGAGGGACACTTGTAAAACCGATGAGTTCAGATTTAGCTTGTTTCGGTCTAAAACAGCTTGTTTCGTTGTATTAAGCACGAATAGAAGCTTTTCGAGCAGTTATAAGAGAAAAATTTTGACGCGTATCACATGGACACTTTTAAAACCGATGTGTTCAGATTTCGTTTGTTTCGATCTAAAACAGCTTGTTTCGTTGTAATATGCAAGAACACATGCTTTTCGCCCAGTTATAAGAGAAGAAGTTTTGACGCGTATCACGTGGACACTTGTAAAACCGATGTGTTCTGATCAAGATTGTTTTGGTCTAAAACAGGTTGTTTCATGCTTTTCGTGCAGTTATAAGAGAAAAAGTTTTGACGCGTATCACGTGGACACTTGTAAAACCGATGTGTTTTGATCTAGATCGTTTTGGTCTAAAACAGCGTGTTTTGTTGTATTAAGCACAAACACATGCTTTTAACGCAGTTATGAAAAAACGTTGTGACGCGTATAACGTGGACACTTGTAAAACCGTTGTGTTCAGATCTAGCTCGTTTTGGTCTAAAACAGCTTGTTTTGTTGTATCAAGCACGAATACAAGCTTCTTGCGCAGTTATAGAAGAAAAAGTTTTGACGCGTATCAGAGGAACACTTGTGAAACCGATGAGTTCAGATTTAGCTCGTTTCGGTCTAAAACAGCTTGTTTTGTTGTATTAAGCACGAATACATGCTTTTCATGAGGTTATAAGAGAAACAGTTTTGACGCTTATCACAGGGACACTAGTAAAGCCGATGTCTTCAGATTTAGCTCGTTTCGGTATAAAACAGCTTGTTTCGTTGTAATAAGCCCGAATACATGGTTTTCGCACAGTTATGAAAGTTTTGACGCGTATCACATGGACACTTGTAAAACCGACATGTTCAGATTTAGCTCGTTTTGGTCTAAAACAGCTTGTTTAGTTGTATTAAGCACGAATACAAGCTTTTCCAGCAGTTATAAGAGAAAAAGTTTTGACGCGTATCACATGGACACTTGTAAAACCGAGGTGTTCAGATCTAGCTCGTTTTGGTCTAAAACAGCTTGTTTCGTTGTATTAAGCACGAATACATGCTTTTCGCGCAGTTATAAGAGAAAAAGTTTTGACGCGTGTCACCGGGACACTTGTAAAATTGATGAGTTCAGATTTAGCTCGGTTAGGTCTAAAACAGCTTGTTTTGTTGTATTAAGCACGAATACATGCTTTTAATGAAGTTATAAGACAAAAAGTTTTGACGCGTATCACAAGGACACTATTAAACACGATGTGTTCAGATTTAGCTCGTTTCGGTCTAAAACAACTTGTTTCGTTGTATTAAGCACGAATACAAGCTTTTCGAGCAGTTATAAGAGAAAAAGTTTTGACGCTTATCACATGGACACTTGTAAAACCGATGTGTTCAGATCTAGCTCGTTTTAGTCTAAAACAGCTTGTTTCGTTGTATTAAGCAAGAATATATGCTTCTCGCGCAGTTATAAGAGAAAAAGTTTTGACGCGTATCACATGGACACTTGTAAAACCGACGTGTTCAGATTTAGCTCGTTTCGGTCTAAAACAGCTTGTTTCGTTGTATTAAGCACGAATACATGCTTTTCGCGCAGTTATGAGAAAATGTTTTGACGCGTATCCCGTGGACACTTGTAAAATCGATATGTTCAGATTTAGCTCGTTTTGGTCTAAAACAGCTTGTTTCGTTGAATTAAGCACGAATACAAGCTTTTCGAGCAGTTATAAGAGAAAAATTTTGACGCGTATCACATGGAGACTTTTAAAACCGATGTGTTCAGATTTCGCTCCTTTCGATCAAAAACAGCTTGTTTCGTTGTATTATGCAAGAATACATGCTTTTCGCCCAGTTATAAGAGAAAAAGTTTTGACGCGTATCACGTGGACACTTGTAAAACCGATGTGTTTTGATCTAGATCGTTTTGGTCTAAAACAGCTTGTTTTGTTGTATTAAGCACAAACACATGCTTTTAGCGCAGTTATGAGAAAACATTGTGACGCGTATCGCATGGACACTTGTAAAACCGAGGTGTTCAGATCTAGCTCGTTTTGCTCTAAAACAGCTTGTTTCGTTGTATTAAGCACGAATACATGCTTTTCGCGCAGTTATCAGAGAAAAAGTTTTGACGCGTGTCACAGGGACACATGTAAAACCGATGTGTTGAGATTTAGCTCGTTTCAGTCTAAAACAGCTTGTTTCGTTGTATTACGCACGAATATATGCTTTTCCCGCAGTTATAAGAGAAAAAGATTTGACGCCTGTCACAGGGACACTTGTAAAACCGATGTGTTTGATCTAGCTCGTTTTGGTCTAGAACAGCTTGTTTCGTTGTATTAAGCACGAATACAAGCTTTTCGCGCAGTTATAAGAAAAACAGTTTTGACGCGTGTCACATGGACACTTGTAAAACCGATGTTTTAAGATTTAGCTCGTTTTGGTCTGAAACAGCTTGTTTCGTTGTATTAAGCAAGAATACACGCTTTTCGCGCAATTATAAGATAAAAACTTTTTACGCGTATCACAGGGACACTTGTAAAACCGTTGTGTTCAGATTTAGCTCGTTTAGGTCGTAAACAGCTTGTTTCGCTGTATTAAGCACGAATAGATGCTTTTCGCGCAGTTATAGAAGAAAAAGTTTTGACGCGCATCAGAGGGACACTTGTAAAACTGATGAGTTCAGATTTAGCTCGTTTTCGTCTAAAACAGATTGTTTTGTTGTATTAAGCACGAATACATGCTTTTCATGAGGTTATAAGAGAAACAGTTTTGACGCTTATCACAGGGACACTAGTAAACCCGATGTGTTCCGCTTTAGCTCGTTTTGGTCTAAAACAGCTTGTTTCATTGTATTAAGCAAGAATACATGGTTTTCGCGCAGTTATGAAAGTTTTGACGCGTATCACATGGACACTTGTAAAAACGATGCGTTCAGATCTAACTCGTTTTGGTCTAAAACAGCTTGTTTCGTTTTATTAAGCACGAATACATGCTTTTCGCGCAGTTCTAAGAGAAAAAGTTTTGACGCGTGTCACCGGGACACTTGTAAAACCGACGTGTTCAGATTTAGCTCGTTTTGGTCTAAAACAGCTTGTTTCGTTGTATTAGGCACGAATACAAGCTTTTTGAGCAGTAAGAAAAGAAAAAGTTTTGACGCGTATCACATGGACAGTTGTAAAACCGATGTGTTCAGATCTAGCTCGTTTTGGTCTAAAACAGCTTGTTTCGTTGTATTAAGCACGAATACAGGCTTTTCGCGCAGTTATAAGAAAAAAAGTTTTGACGCGTATCACATGGACACTTGTAAAACTGATGTTTTCAGATTTAGCTCGTTTCGGTCTGAAACAGCTTGTTTCGTTGTATTAAGCAAGAATACACGCTTTTCGCGCAGTTATAAGATAAAAAGTTTTTACGCGTATCACAGGGACACTTGTTGTGTTCAGATTTAGCTCGTTTAGGTCTAAAACAGCTTGTTTCGTTGTATTAAGCACGAATACATGCTTTTCGCGCAGTTATGAAAGTTTTGACGCGTATAACGTGGACACTTGTAAAACCGTTGTGTTCAGATCTAGCTCGTTTTGGTCTAAAACAGCTTGTTTCGTTGTATTATGCAAGAATACGTGCTTTTCATGAGGTTATAAGAGAAACAGTTTTGACGCTTATCACAGGGACACTAGTAAACCCGATGTGTTCAGATTTAGCTCGTTTCGGTATAAAACAGCTTGTTTCGTTGTAATAAGCACGAATACATGGTTTTCGCACAGTTATGAAAGTTTTGACGCGTATCACATGGACACTTGTAAAACCGACGTGTTCAGATTTAGCTCGTTTTGGTCTAAAACAGCTTGTTTCGTTGTATTAAGCACGAATACAAGATTTTCGAGCAGTTATAAGAGAAAAAGTTTTGACGCGTATCACACGGACATTCGTAAAACCGATGTGTTCAGATCTAGCTCGTTTTGGTCTAAAACAGCTTGTTTCGTTTTATTAAGCCCGAATACAAGCTTTTCGCGCAGTTATAAGAAAAACAGTTTTGACGCGTATCACAGGGACACTTGTGTTCAGATTTAGCTCGTTTAGGTCTAAAACAGCTTGTTTCGTTGTATTAAGCACGAATACATGCTTTTCGCGCAGTCATGAAAGTTTTGACGCGTATAACGTGGACACTTGTAAAACCGTTGTGTTCAGATCTATCTCGTTTTGGTCCAAAAAAACAGCTTGTTTCGTTGTATTAGGCACGAATACAAGCTTCTCGCGCAGTTATAGAAGAAAAAGTTTTCACGCGTATCAGAGGGACACTTTGTAAAACCGATGAGTTCAGATTTAGCTCGTTTCGGTCTAAAACAGCTTGTTTCGTTGTATTAAGCACGAATACATGGTTTTCGCGCAGTTATGAGAGAAAAAGTTTTGACGCGTGTCACAGGGACACTTGTAAAACCGATGTGTTCAGGTTTAGCTCGTTTTGGTCTAAAACAGCTTGTTTCGTTGTATTAAGCACGAATACAAGCTTATCGCGCAGTTATAAAAATGTTTTGACGTGTATCACATGGACACTTGTAAAACCGATGTGTTCAGATCTAGCTCGTTTTGGTTTAAAAGAGCTTGTTTCGTTGTATTAAGCACGAATACATGCTTTTCGCGCAGTTATAAGAGAAAAAGTTTTGACGCGTCACAGGGACACTTGTAAAACCGATGTGTTCAGATTTAGCTCGTTTCGGTCTAAAACAGCTTGTTTCGTTGTATTAAGCACGAATACATGCTTTTCGCGCAGTTATAAGAGAAAAAGTTTTGAAGCGTATCACGTGGACACTTGTAAAACCGATGTGTTCAGATTTAGCTCGTTTTGGTCTAAAACAACTTGTTTCGTTGTATTAGGCACGAATACAAGCTTTTCGAGCAGTTATAAGAGAAAAATTTTGACGCGTATCACATGGACACTTTTAAAACCGATGTGTTCAGATTTCGTTTGTTTCGATCTAAAACAGCTTGTTTCGTTGTAATATGCAAGAACACATGCTTTTCGCCCAGTTATAAGAGAAAAAGTTTTGACGCGTATCACGCGGACACTTGTAAAACCGATGTGTTCTGATCAAGATTGTTTTGGTCTAAAACAGGTTGTTTCATGCTTTTCGTGCAGTTATAAGAGAAAAAGTTTTGACGCGTATCACGTGGACACTTGTAAAACCGATGTGTTTTGATCTAGATCGTTTTGGTCTAAAACAGCGTGTTTTGTTGTATTAAGCACAAACACATGCTTTTAACGCAGTTATGAAAAAACGTTGTGACGCGTATAACGTGGACACTTGTAAAACCGTTGTGTTCAGATCTAGCTCGTTTTGGTCTAAAAAAGCTTGTTTTGTTGTATCAAGCACGAATACAAGCTTCTTGCGCAGTTATAGAAGAAAAAGTTTTGACGCGTATCAGAGGAACACTTGTGAAACCGATGAGTTCAGATTTAGCTCGTTTCGGTCTAAAACAGCTTGTTTTGTTGTATTAAGCACGAATACATGCTTTTCATGAGGTTATAAGAGAAACAGTTTTGACGCTTATCACAGGGACACTAGTAAAGCCGATGTCTTCAGATTTAGCTCGTTTCGGTATAAAACAGCTTGTTTCGTTGTAATAAGCACGAATACATGGTTTTCGCGCAGTTATGAAAGTTTTGACGCGTATCACATGGACACTTGTAAAACCGACATGTTCACATTTAGCTCGTTTTGGTCTAAAACAGCTTGCTTAGTTGTATTAAGCACGAATACAAGCTTTTCCAGCAGTTATAAGAGAAAAAGTTTTCACGCCTATCACATGGACAGTTGTAAAACCGATGCGTTCAGATCTAGCTCGTTTTGGTCTAAAACAGCTTGTTTCGTTGGACTAAGCAAGAATACATGCTTTTCGCGCAGTTCTAAGAGAAAAAGTTTTGACGCGTGTCACCGGGACACTTGTAAAATTGATGAGTTCAGATTTAGCTCGGTTAGGTCTAAAACAGCTTGTTTTGTTGTATTAAGCACGAATACATGCTTTTAATGAAGTTATAAGAGAAAAAGTTTTGACGCGTATCACAAGGACACTATTAAACCCGATGTGTTCAGATTTAGCTCGTTTCGGTCTAAAACAACTTGTTTCGTTGTATTAAGCACGAATACAAGCTTTTCGAGCAGTTATAAGAGAAAAAGTTGTGACGCTTATCACATGGACACTTGTAAAACCGATGTGTTCAGATCTAGCTCGTTTTAGTCTAAAACAGCTTGTTTCGTTGTATTAAGCAAGAATATATGCTTCTCGCGCAGTTATAAGAGAACAAGTTTTGACGCGTATCACATGGACACTTGTAAAACCGACGTGTTCAGATTTAGCTCGTTTCGGTCTAAAACAGCTTGTTTCGTTGTATTAAGCACGAATACATGCTTTTCGCGCAGTTATGAGAAAATGTTTTGACGCGTATCCCGTGGACACTTGTAAAATCGATGTGTTCAGATTTAGCTCGTTTTGGTCTAAAACAGCTTGTTTCGTTGAATTAAGCACGAATACAAGCTTTTCGAGCAGTTATAAGAGAAAAATTTTGACGCGTATCACATGGAGACTTTTAAAACCGATGTGTTCAGATTTCGCTCCTTTCGATCAAAAACAGCTTGTTTCGTTGTATTATGCAAGAATACATGCTTTTCGCCCAGTTATAAGAGAAAAAGTTTTGACGCGTATCACGTGGACACTTGTAAAACCGATGTGTTTTGATCTAGATCGTTTTGGTCTAAAACAACTTGTTTTGTTGTATTAAGCACAAACACATGCTTTTAGCGCAGTTATGAGAAAACATTGTGACGCGTATCGCATGGACACTTGTAAAACCGAGGTGTTCAGATCTAGCTCGTTTTGCTCTAAAACAGCTTGTTTCGTTGTATTAAGCACGAATACATGCTTTTCGCGCAGTTATCAGAGAAAAAGTTTTGACGCGTGTCACAGGGACACATGTAAAACCGATGTTTTGAGATTTAGCTCGTTTCAGTCTAAAACAGCTTGTTTCGTTGTATTACGCACGAATATATGCTTTTCCCGCAGTTATAAGAGAAAAAGATTTGACGCCTGTCACAGGGACACTTGTAAAACCGATGTGTTTGATCTAGCTCGTGTTGGTCTAGAACAGCTTGTTTCGTTGTATTAAGCACGAATACAAGCTTTTCGCGCAGTTATAAGAAAAACAGTTTTGACGCGTGTCACATGGACACTTGTAAAACCGATGTTTTAAGATTTAGCTCGTTTTGGTCTGAAACAGCTTGTTTCGTTGTATTAAGCAAGAATACACGCTTTTCGCGCAATTATAAGATAACAACTTTTTACGCGTATCACAGGGACACTTGTAAAACCGTTGTGTTCAGATTTAGCTCGTTTAGGTCGTAAACAGCTTGTTTCGCTGTATTAAGCACGAATAGATGCTTTTCGCGCAGTTATAGAAGAAAAAGTTTTGACGCGCATCAGAGGGACACTTGTAAAACTGATGAGTTCAGATTTAGCTCGTTTTCGTCTAAAACAGATTGTTTTGTTGTATTAAGCACGAATACATGCTTTTCATGAGGTTATAAGAGAAACAGTTTTGACGCTTATCACAGGGACACTAGTAAACCCGATGTGTTCAGCTTTAGCTCGTTTTGGTCTAAAACAGCTTGTTTCATTGCATTAAGCAAGAATACATGGTTTTCGCGCAGTTATGAAAGTTTTGACGCGTATCACATGGACACTTGTAAAACCGAGGTGTTCAGATCTAGCTCGCTTTTGGATAAAACAGCTTGTTTCGTTGTATTAAGCAAGAATACATGCTTTTCGCGCAGTTATAAGAGAAAAAGTTTTGTCGCGTATCAAATGGACACTTGTAAAACCGATGTGTTCAGATCTAGCTCATTTTGGTCTAAAACAGCTTGTTTCGTTTTATTAAGCACGAATACATGCTTTTAATGAAGTTATAAGAGAAAAAGTTTTGACGCGTATCACAAGGACACTATTAAACCCGATGTGTTCAGATTTAGCTCGTTTCGGTCTAAAACAACTTGTTTCGTTGTATTAAGCACGAATACAAGCTTTTCGAGCAGTTATAAGAAAAAGTTTTGACGCTTATCACATGGACACTTGTAAAACCGATGTGTTCAGATCTAGCTCGTTTTAGTCTAAAACAGCTTGTTTCGTTGTATTAAGCAAGAATATATGCTTCTCGCGCAGTTATAAGAGAAAAAGTTTTGACGCGTATCACATGGACACTTGTAAAACCGACGTGTTCAGATTTAGCTCGTTTCGGTCTAAAACAGCTTGTTTCGTTGAATTAAGCACGAATACAAGCTTTCGAGCAGTTATAAGAGAAAAATTTTGACGCGTATCAAATGGAGACTTTTAAAACCGATGTGTTCAGATTTCGCTCCTTTCGATCAAAAACAGCTTGTTTCGTTGTATTATGCAAGAATACATGCTTTTCGCCCAGTTATAAGAGAAAAAGTTTTGACGCGTATCACGTGGACACTTGTAAATCCGATGTGTTTGGATCTAGATCGTTTTGGTCTAAAACAGCTTGTTTTGTTGTATTAAGCACAAACACATGCTTTTAGCGCAGTTATGAGAAAACATTGTGACGCGTATCGCATGGACACTTGTAAAACCGAGGTGTTCAGATCTAGCTCGTTTTGCTCTAAAACAGCTTGTTTCGTTGTATTAAGCACGAATACATGCTTTTCGCGCAGTTATCAGAGAAAAAGTTTTGACGCGTGTCACAGGGACACATGTAAAACCGATGTGTTGAGATTTAGCTCGTTTCAGTCTAAAACAGCTTGTTTCGTTTTATTACGCACGAATATATGCTTTTCCCGCAGTTATAAGAGAAAAAGATTTGACGCCTGTCACAGGGACACTTGTAAAACCGATGTGTTCTGATCTAGCTCGTTTTGGTCTAGAACAGCTTGTTTCGTTGTATTAAGCCCGAATACAAGCTTTTCGCGCAGTTATAAGAAAAACAGTTTTGACGCGTGTCACATGGACACTTGTAAAACCGATGTTTTAAGATTTAGCTCGTTTTGGTCTGAAACAGCTTGTTTCGTTGTATTAAGCAAGAATACACGCTTTTCGCGCAGTTATAAGATAAAAAGTTTTTACGCGTATCACAGGGACACTTGTAAAACCGTTGTGTTCAGATTTAGCTTGTTTAGGTCGTAAACAGCTTGTTTCGCTGTATTAAGCACGAATACATGCTTTTCGCGCAGTTATAGAAGAAAAAGTTTTGACGCGCATCAGAGGGACACTTGTAAAACCGATGAGTTCAGATTTAGCTCGTTTCGGTCTAAAACAGATTGTTTTGTTGTATTAAGCACGAATACATGCTTTTCATGAGGTTATAAGAGAAACAGTTTTGACGCTTATCACAGGGACACTAGTAAACCCGATGTGTTCAGCTTTAGCTCGTTTTGGTCTAAAACAGCTTGTTTCATTGTATTAAGCAAGAATACATGGTTTTCGCGCAGTTATGAAAGTTTTGACGCGTATCACATGGACACTTGTAAAACCGAGGTGTTCAGATCTAGCTCGTTTTGGGATAAAACAGCTTGTTTCGTTGTATTAAGCAAGAATACATGCTTTTCGCGCAGTTATAAGAGAAAAAGTTTTGTCGCGTATCAAATGGACACTTGTAAAACCGATGTGTTCAGATCTAGCTCATTTTGGTCTAAAACAGCTTGTTTCGTTTTATTAAGCACGAATACATGCTTTTAATAAAGTTATAAGAGAAAAAGTTTTGACGCGTATCACAAGGACACTATTAAACCCGATGTGTTCAGATTTAGCTCGTTTCGGTCTAAAACAACTTGTTTCGTTGTATTAAGCACGAATACAAGCTTTTCGAGCAGTTATAAGAGAAAAAGTTTTGACGCTTATCACATGGACACTTGTAAAACCGATGTGTTCAGATCTAGCTTGTTTTAGTCTAAAACAGCTTGTTTCGTTGTATTAAGCAAGAATATATGCTTCTCGCGCAGTTATAAGAGAAAAAGTTTTGACGCGTATCACATGGACACTTGTAAAACCGAAGTGTTCAGATTTAGCTCGTTTCGGTCTAAAACAGCTTGTTTCGTTGAATTAAGCACGAATACAAGCTTTCGAGCAGTTATAAGAGAAAAATTTTGACGCGTATCAAATGGAGACTTTTAAAACCGATGTGTTCAGATTTCGCTCCTTTCGATCAAAAACAGCTTGTTTCGTTGTATTATGCAAGAATACATGCTTTTCGCCCAGTTATAAGAGAAAAAGTTTTGACGCGTATCACGTGGACACTTGTAAATCCGATGTGTTTTGATCTAGATCGTTTTGGTCTAAAACAGCTTGTTTTGTTGTATTAAGCACAAACACATGCTTTTAGCGCAGTTATGAGAAAACATTGTGACGCGTATCGCATGGACACTTGTAAAACCGAGGTGTTCAGATCTAGCTCGTTTTGCTCTAAAACAGCTTGTTTCGTTGTATTAAGCACGAATACATGCTTTTCGCGCAGTTATCAGAGAAAAAGTTTTGACGCGTGTCACAGGGACACATGTAAAACCGATGTGTTGAGATTTAGCTCGTTTCAGTCTAAAACAGCTTGTTTCGCTTTATTACGCACGAATATATGCTTTTCCCGCAGTTATAAGAGAAAAAGATTTGACGCCTGTCACAGGGACACTTGTAAAACCGATGTGTTCTGATCTAGCTCGTTTTGGTCTAGAACAGCTTGTTTCGTTGTATTAAGCCCGAATACAAGCTTTTCGCGCAGTTATAAGAAAAACAGTTTTGACGCGTGTCACATGGACACTTGTAAAACCGATGTTTTAAGATTTGGCTCGTTTTGGTCTGAAACAGCTTGTTTCGTTGTATTAAGCAAGAATACACGCTTTTCGCGCAGTTATAAGATAAAAAGTTTTTACGCGTATCACAGGGACACTTGTAAAACCGTTGTGTTCAGATTTAGCTTGTTTAGGTCGTAAACAGCTTGTTTCGCTGTATTAAGCACGAATACATGCTTTTCGCGCAGTTATAGAAGAAAAAGTTTGACGCGCATCAGAGGGACACTTGTAAAACCGATGAGTTCAGATTTAGCTCGTTTCGGTCTAAAACAGATTGTTTTGTTGTATTAAGCACGAATACATGCTTTTCATGAGGTTATAAGAGAAACAGTTTTGACGCTTATCACAGGGGACACTAGTAAACCCGATGTGTTCAGCTTTAGCTCGTTTTGGTCTAAAACAGCTTGTTTCATTGTATTAAGCAAGAATACATGCTTTTCGCGCAGTTATAAGAGAAAAAGTTTTGACGCGTGTCACGGGACACTTGTAAAACCGATGTGTTCAGATTTAGCTCGTTTCGGTCTAAAACAGCTTGTTTCGTTGTATTAAGCACGAATACATGCTTTTCGCGCAGTTATAAGAGAAAAAGTTTTGAAGCGTATCACGTGGACACTTGTAATTCACAAGGGTAGAAACTTGGGCGAGTCGGTAACGGTGATCCATGGAAAGTGAGAGTAGCGCAAAACGGGACAAAGGGACAGAGAAAGACAGACACAACATTGGGACAAAAGCTAATGTTCGTGTCGTTTTTTCTGCCCCTGAAAAACTAAGTGCGCTTTCCAAAAAAACTTTGCCCGCTGATAAACGTCCCCAAAAGCTGCAGTGCACCATTAACCACAGAAAGAAATTCGTGAAATGTACTGAAGGCATTGTTTATGACATCCCTCTCTCTTGCGGTAAGCGGTATGTTGGTCAGTCAGGTCGGTGCTTGAATGAGAGACTTCGCGAACACAAAAATAACTTGAGAACTTTTACTGGCAGTAATCTGGCTTTACACTGCAAGGAGTGTGGTTGTGTGCCATTTCTGGACAAGTGCTCGATCGTTGCCAGACACCGGGATCAGTTAACGCGAGAGATTATTGAAGCAGCTCGTATCGCTGCCTTGGACGATAAATGTGTAAGCAAGCCGTCTATCTCCCTGTCCAAAAGAGAGCTGGCCTTCTTAAAGAAACGCTTAATCGTTCACATCCGTAGATCCTCATTCTCCTGTTTTTCATTATCTTTCTGGGCGCATGCGCCTGTTTCCCCTCACGGATTACGTTCGTCTTGGCCGCCCTGGTTTCTTTCAGTCGGAAGTTAGCGCCTGTGTTGTGTCTGTCTTTCTCTGTCCCTTTGTCCCGTTTTGCGCTACTCTCACTTTCCATGGACACTTGCAAAAACGATGTGTTCAGATTTAGCTCGTTTTGGTCTAAAACAGCTTGTTTCGTTGTATTAGGCACGAATACAAGCTTTTCGAGCAGTTATAAGAGAAAAATTTTGACGCGTATCACATGGACACTTTTAAAACCGATGTGTTCAGATTTCGTTTGTTTCGATCTAAAACAGCTTGTTTCGTTGTAATATGCAAGAACACATGCTTTTCGCCCAGTTATAAGAGAAAAAGTTTTGACGCGTATCACGCGGACACATGTAAAACCGATGTGTTCTGATCAAGATTGTTTTGGTCTAAAACAGGTTGTTTCATGCTTTTCGTGCAGTTATAAGAGAAAAAGTTTTGACGAGTATCACGTGGACACTTGTAAAACCGATGTGTTTTGATCTAGATCGTTTTGGTCTAAAACAGCGTGTTTTGTTGTATTAAGCACAAACACATGCTTTTAACGCAGTTATGAAAAAACGTTGTGACGCGTATAACGTGGACACTTGTAAAACCGTTGTGTTCAGATCTAGCTCGTTTTGGTCTAAAACAGCTTGTTTTGTTGTATCAAGCACGAATACAAGCTTCTTGCGCAGTTATAGAAGAAAAAGTTTTGACGCGTATCAGAGGAACACTTGTGAAACCGATGAGTTCAGATTTAGCTCGTCTCGGTCTAAAACAGCTTGTTTTGTTGTATTAAGCACGAATACATGCTTTTCATGAGGTTATAAGAGAAACAGTTTTGACGCTTATCACATGGACACTTGTAAAACCGATGTGTTCAGATCTAGCTCGTTTTGGTTTAAAAGAGCTTGTTTCGTTGTATTAAGCACGAATACATGCTTTTCGCGCAGTTATAAGAGAAAAAGTTTTGACGCGTGTCACAGGGACAATTGTAAAACCGATGTGTTCAGATTTAGCTCGTTTCGGTCTAAAACAGCTTGTTTCGTTGTATTAAGCACGAATACATGCTTTTCGCGCAGTTATAAGAGAAAAAGTTTTGAAGCGTATCACGTGGACACTTGTAAAACCGATGTGTTCAGATTTAGCTCGTTTTGGTCTAAAACAGCTTGTTTCGTTGTATTAGGCACGAATACAAGCTTTTTGAGCAGTTATAAGAGAAAAATTTTGACGCGTATCACATGGACACTTTTAAAACCGATGTGTTCAGATTTCGTTTGTTTCGATCTAAAACAGCTTGTTTCGTTGTAATATGCAAGAACACATGCTTTTCGCCCAGTTATAAGAGAAAAAGTTTTGACGCGTATCACGCGGACACTTGTAAAACCGATGTGTTCTGATCAAGATTGTTTTGGTCTAAAACAGGTTGTTTCATGCTTTTCGTGCAGTTATAAGAGAAAAAGTTTTGACGGGTATCACGTGGACACTTGTAAAACCGATGTGTTTTGATCTAGATCGTTTTGGTCTAAAACAGCGTGTTTTGTTGTATTAAGCACAAACACATGCTTTTAACGCAGTTATGAAAAAACGTTGTGACGCGTATAACGTGGACACTTGTAAAACCGTTGTGTTCAGATCTAGCTCGTTTTGGTCTAAAACAGCTTGTTTTGTTGTATCAAGCACGAATACAAGCTTCTTGCGCAGTTATAGAAGAAAAAGTTTTGACGCGTATCAGAGGAACACTTGTGAAACCGATGAGTTCAGATTTAGCTCGTTTCGGTCTAAAACAGCTTGTTTTGTTGTATTAGGCACGAATACATGCTTTTCATGAGGTTATAAGAGAAACAGTTTTGACGCTTATCACAGGGACACTAGTAAAGCCGATGTCTTCAGATTTAGCTCGTTTCGGTATAAAACAGCTTGTTTCGTTGTAATAAGCACGAATACATGGTTTTCGCGCAGTTATGAAAGTTTTGACGCGTATCACATGGACACTTGTAAAACCGACATGTTCAGATTTAGCTCGTTTTGGTCTAAAACAGCTTGTTTCGTTGTATTAAGCACGAATACAAGCTTTTCCAGCAGTTATAAGAGAAAAAGTTTTCACGCCTATCACATGGACAGTTGTAAAACCGATGTGTTCAGATCTAGCTCGTTTTGGTCTAAAACAGCTTGTTTCGTTGTATTAAGCAAGAATACATGATTTTCGCGCAGTTATAAGAGAAAAAGTTTTGACGCGTATCACATGGACACTTGTAAAACCGATGTGTTCAGATCTAGCTCGTTTTGGTCTTAAACAGCTTGTTTCGTTTTATTAATCACGAATACATGCTTTTCGCGCAGTTCTAAGAGAAAAAGTTTTGACGCGTGTCACCGGGACACTTGTAAAATCGATGATTTCAGATTTAGCTCGGTTAGGTCTAAAACAGCTTGTTTTGTTGTATTAAGCACGAATACATGCTTTTAATGAAGTTATAAGAGAAAAAGTTTTGACGCGTATCACAAGGACACTATTAAACCCGATGTGTTCAGATTTAGCTCGTTTCGGTCTAAAACAACTTGTTTCGTTGTATTAAGCACGAATACAAGCTTTTCGAGCAGTTATAAGAGAAAAAGTTTTGACGCTTATCACATGGACACTTGTAAAACCGATGTGTTCAGATCTAGCTCGTTTTAGTCTAAAACAGCTTGTTTCGTTGTATTAAGCAAGAATATATGCTTCTCGCGCAGTTATAAGAGAAAAAGTTTTGACGCGTATCACATGGACACTTGTAAAACCGACGTGTTCAGATTTAGCTCGTTTCGGTCTAAAACAGCTTGTTTCGTTGTATTAAGCACGAATACATGCTTTTCGCGCAGTTATGAGAAAATGTTTTGACGCGTATCCCGTGGACACTTGTAAAATCGATGTGTTCAGATTTAGCTCGTTTTGGTCTAAAACAGCTTGTTTCGTTGAATTAAGCACGAATACAAGCTTTTCGAGCAGTTATAAGAGAAAAATTTTGACGCGTATCACATGGAGACTTTTAAAACCGATGTGTTCAGATTTCGCTCCTTTCGATCAAAAACAGCTTGTTTCGTTGTATTATGCAAGAATACATGCTTTTCGCCCAGTTATAAGAGAAAAAGTTTTGACGCGTATCACGTGGACACTTGTAAAACCGATGTGTTTTGATCTAGATCGTTTTGGTCTAAAACAGCTTGTTTTGTTGTATTAAGCACAAACACATGCTTTTAGCGCAGTTATGAGAAAACATTGTGACACGTATCGCATGGACACTTGTAAAACCGAGGTGTTCAGATCTAGCTCGTTTTGCTCTAAAACAGCTTGTTTCGTTGTATTAAGCAACGAATACATGCTTTTCGCGCAGTTATCAGGGAAAAAGTTTTGACGCGTGTCACAGGAACACATGTAAAACCGATGTGTTGAGATTTAGCTCGTTTCAGTCTAAAACAGCTTGTTTCGTTGTATTACGCACGAATATATGCTTTTCCCGCAGTTATAAGAGAAAAAGATTTGACGCCTGTCACAGGGACACTTGTAAAACCGATGTGTTCTGATCTAGCTCGTTTTGGTCTAGAACAGCTTGTTTCGTTGTATTAAGCACGAATACAAGCTTTTCGCGCAGTTATAAGAAAAACAGTTTTGACGCGTGTCACATGGACACTTGTAAAACCGATGTTTTAAGATTTAGCTCGTTTTGGTCTGAAACAGCTTGTTTCGTTGTATTAAGCAAGAATACACGCTTTTCGCGCAGTTATAAGATAAAAAGTTTTTACGCGTATCACAGGGACACTTGTAAAACCGTTGTGTTCAGATTTAGCTTGTTTAGGTCGTAAACAGCTTGTTTCGCTGTATTAAGCACGAATACATGCTTTTCGCGCAGTTATAGAAGAAAAAGTTTTGACGCGCATCAGAGGGACACTAGTAAACCCGATGTGTTCAGCTTTAGCTCGTTTTGGTCTAAAACAGCTTGTTTCATTGTATTAAGCAAGAATACATGGTTTTCGCGCAGTTATGAAAGTTTTGACGCGTATCACATGGACACTTGTAAAACCGATGTGTTCAGATCTAGCTCGTTTTGGGATAAAACAGCTTGTTTCGTTGTATTAGGCAAGAATACATGCTTTTCGCGCAGTTATAAGAGAAAAAGTTTTGTCGCGTATCAAATGGACACTTGTAAAACCGATGTGTTCAGATCTAGCTCGTTTTGGTCTAAAACAGCTTGTTTCGTTTTATTAAGCACGAATACATGCTTTTCGCGCAGTTCTAAGAGAAAAAGTTTTGACGCGTGTCGCCGGGACACTTGTAAAACCGATGAGTTCAGATTTAGCTCGTTTCGGTCTAAAACAGCTTGTTTTGTTGTATTAAGCACGAATACATGCTTTTAATGAAGTTATAAGGGAAACAGTTTTGACGCGTATCACAGGGACACTAGTAAACCCGATGTGTTCAGATTTAGCTCGTTTCGTACTAAAACAGCTTGTTTCGTTGTATTAAGCACGAATACATGGTTTTCGAGCAGTTATGAAAGTTTTGACGCGTATCACATGGACACTTGTAAAACCGATGTGTTCAGATCTAGCTCGTTTTGGTCTAAAACAGCTTGTTTCGTTGTATTAAGCAAGAATACATGCTTTTCGCGCAGTTATAAGAGAAAAAGTTTTGACGCGTATCACATGGACACTTGTAAAACCGATGTGTTCAGATCTAGCTCGTTTTGGTCTAAAACAGCTTGTTTCGTTGTATTAAGCACGAATACAAGGTTTTCGCGCAGTTATGAAAGTTTTGACGCGTATCACATGGACACTTGTAAAACCGATGTGTTCAGATTTTGCTTGTTTTGGTCTACGACAGCTTGTTTCGTTGTATTAAGCACGAATACAAGCTTCTCGCGCAGTTATAAAAGAAAAAGTTTTGACGCGTATCAGAGGGACATTTGTAAAACCGATGAGTTCAGATTTAGCTCGTTTCGGTCTAAAACAGCTTGTTTTGTTGTATTAAGCACGAATACATGCTTTTAATGAGGTTATAAGAGAAACAGTTTTGACGCTTATCCCAGGGACACAAGTAAACCCGATGTGTTCAGATTTAGCTCGTTTCGGTCTAAAACAGCTTGTTTCGTTGTATTAAGCACGAATTCACGGTTTTCGCGCAGTTATGAAAGTTTTGACGCGTATCACATGGACACTTGTAAAACCGATGTGTTCAGATTTGGCTCGTTTTGGTCTAAAACAGCTTGTTTCGTTGTATTAAGCACAAATACAAGCTTTTCGAGCAGTTATAAGAGAAAAAGTTTTGACGCGTATCACATGGACACTTGTAAAACCGATGAGCTCAGATTTATCTCGTTTCGGTCTAAAGCAGCTTTTTTTGTTGTATTAAGCACGAATACATGCTTTTATTGAAGTTATAAGAGAAACAGTTTTGACGCGTATCACAGGGACACTAGTAAACCCGATGTGTTCAAATTTAGCTCGTTTCGGCCTAAAACAGCTTGTTTCGTTGTATTAAGCACGAATACATGGTTTTCGCGCAGTTATGAAAGTTTTGACGCGTATCACATGGACAGTTGTAAAACCTATGTGTTCAGATTTAGCTCGTTTTGGTCTAAAACAGCTTGTTTCGTTGTATTAAGCACGAATACAAGCTTTTCGAGCAGTTATAAGAGAAAAAGTTTTGACGCGTATCACGTGGACACTTGTAAAACCGATGTGTTCAGATTCAGCTCGTTTTGGTCTAAAACAGCTTGTTTCGTTGTATTAAGCACGAATACAAGCTTTCCGAGCAGTTATAAGAGAAAAATTTTGACGCGTATCACATGGACACTTTTAAAACCGATGTGTTCAGATTTCGCTCGTTTAGATCTAAAACAGCTTGTTTTGTTGTATTAAGCACAAACACATGCTTTTAGCGCAGTTATGAAAAAACATTGTGACGCGTATCGCATGGACACTTGTAAAACCGAGGTGTTCAAATCTAGCTCGTTTTGCTCTAAAACAGCTTGTTTCGTTGTATTAAGCACGAATACATGCTTTTCGCGCAGTTATCAGAGAAAAAGTTTTGACGCGTGTCACAGGGACACATGTAAAACCGATGTGTTGAGATTTAGCTCGTTTCAGTCTAAAACAGCTTGTTTCGTTGTATTACGCACGAATATATGCTTTTCGCGCAGTTATAAGAGAAAAAGATTTGACGCCTGTCACAGGGACACTTGTAAAACCGATGTGTTCTGATCTAGCTCGTTTTGGTCTAGAACAGCTTGTTTCGTTGTATTAAGCAAGAATACAAGCTTTTCGCGCAGTTATAAGAAAAACAGTTTTGACGCGTGTCACATGGACACTTGTAAAACCGATGTTTTAAGATTTAGCTCGTTTTGGTCTGAAACAGCTTGTTTTGTTGTATTAAGCAAGAATACACGCTTTTCGCGCAGTTATAAGATAAAAAGTTTTTACGCGTATCACAGGGACACTTGTAAAACCGTTGTGTTCAGATTTAGCTCGTTTAGGTCGTAAACAGCTTGTTTCGCTGTATTAAGCACGAATACATGCTTTTCGCGCAGTTATAGAAGAAAAAGTTTTGACGCGCATCAGAGAGACACTAGTAAAACCGATGAGTTCAGATTTAGCTCGTTTCGGTCTAAAACAGATTGTTTTGTTGTATTAAGCACGAATACATGCTTTTCATGAGGTTATAAGAGAAACAGTTTTGACGCTTATCACAGGGACACTAGTAAATCCGATGTGTTCAGATCTAGCTCGTTTTGGTCTAAAACAGCTTGTTTCGTTGTATTAAGCAAGAATACATGCTTTTCGCGCAGTTATAAGAGAAAAAGTTTTGACGCGTATCACATGGACACTTGTAAAACCGATGTGTTCAGATCTAGCTCGTTTTGGTCTAAAACAGCTTGTTTCGTTGTATTAAGCACGAATACAAGGTTTTCGCGCAGTTATGAAAGTTTTGACGCGTATCACATGGACACTTGTAAAACCGATGTGTTCAGATCTAGCTCGTTTTGGTCTAAAACAGCTTGTTTCGTTGTATTAAGCACGAATACAAGGTTTTCGCGCAGTTATGAAAGTTTTGACGCGTATCACATGGACACTTGTAAAACCGATGTGTTCAGATTTTGCTTGTTTTGGTCTACGACAGCTTGTTTCGTTGTATTAAGCACGAATACAAGCTTCTCGCGCAGTTATAAAAGAAAAAGTTTTGACGCGTATCAGAGGGACACTTGTAAAACCGATGAGTTCAGATTTAGCTCGTTTCGGTCTAAAACAGCTTGTTTTGTTGTATTAAGCACGAATACATGCTTTTAATGAGGTTATAAGAGAAACAGTTTTGACGCTTATCCCAGGGACACAAGTAAACCCGATGTGTTCAGATTTAGCTCGTTTCGGTCTAAAACAGCTTGTTTCGTTGTATTAAGCACGAATACATGGTTTTCGCGCAGTTATGAAAGTTTTGACGCGTATCACATGGACACTTGTAAAACCGATGTGTTCAGATTTGGCTCGTTTTGGTCTAAAACAGCTTGTTTCGTTGTATTAAGCACAAATTCAAGCTTTTCGAGCAGTTATAAGAGAAAAAGTTTTGACGCGTATCACATGGACACTTGTAAAACCGATGAGCTCAGATTTAGCTCGTTTCGGTCTAAAGCAGCTTTTTTTGTTGTATTAAGCACGAATACATGCTTTTATTGAAGTTATAAGAGAAACAGTTTTGACGCGTATCACAGGGACACTAGTAAACCCGATGTGTTCAAATTTAGCTCGTTTCGGCCTAAAACAGCTTGTTTCGTTGTATTAAGCACGAATACATGGTTTTCGCGCAGTTATGAAAGTTTTGACGCGTATCACATGGACAGTTGTAAAACCTATGTGTTCAGATTTAGCTCGTTTTGGTCTAAAACAGCTTGTTTCGTTGTATTAAGCACGAATACAAGCTTTTCGAGCAGTTATAAGAGAAAAAGTTTTGACGCGTATCACGTGGACACTTGTAAAACCGATGTGTTCAGATTCAGCTCGTTTTGGTCTAAAACAGCTTGTTTCGTTGTATTAAGCACGAATACAAGCTTTCCGAGCAGTTATAAGAGAAAAATTTTGACGCGTATCACATGGACACTTTTAAAACCGATGTGTTCAGATTTCGCTCGTTTAGATCTAAAACAGCTTGTTTTGTTGTATTAAGCACAAACACATGCTTTTAGCGCAGTTATGAAAAAACATTGTGACGCGTATCGCATGGACACTTGTAAAACCGAGGTGTTCAAATCTAGCTCGTTTTGCTCTAAAACAGCTTGTTTCGTTGTATTAAGCACGAATACATGCTTTTCGCGCAGTTATCAGAGAAAAAGTTTTGACGCGTGTCACAGGGACACATGTAAAACCGATGTGTTGAGATTTAGCTCGTTTCAGTCTAAAACAGCTTGTTTCGTTGTATTACGCACGAATATATGCTTTTCGCGCAGTTATAAGAGAAAAAGATTTGACGCCTGTCACAGGGACACTTGTAAAACCGATGTGTTCTGATCTAGCTCGTTTTGGTCTAGAACAGCTTGTTTCGTTGTATTAAGCAAGAATACAAGCTTTTCGCGCAGTTATAAGAAAAACAGTTTTGACGCGTGTCACATGGACACTTGTAAAACCGATGTTTTAAGATTTAGCTCGTTTTGGTCTGAAACAGCTTGTTTTGTTGTATTAAGCAAGAATACACGCTTTTCGCGCAGTTATAAGATAAAAAGTTTTTACGCGTATCACAGGGACACTTGTAAAACCGTTGTGTTCAGATTTAGCTCGTTTAGGTCGTAAACAGCTTGTTTCGCTGTATTAAGCACGAATACATGCTTTTCGCGCAGTTATAGAAGAAAAAGTTTTGACGCGCATCAGAGAGACACTAGTAAAACCGATGAGTTCAGATTTAGCTCGTTTCGGTCTAAAACAGATTGTTTTGTTGTATTAAGCACGAATACATGCTTTTCATGAGGTTATAAGAGAAACAGTTTTGACGCTTATCACAGGGACACTAGTAAATCCGATGTGTTCAGCTTTAGCTCGTTTTGGTCTAAAACAGCTTGTTTCATTGTATTAAGCAAGAATACATGGTTTTCGCGCAGTTATGAAAGTTTTGACGCGTATCACATGGACACTTGTAAAACCGATGTGTTCAGATCTAGCTCGTTTTGGGATAAAACAGCTTGTTTCGTTGTATTAAGCAAGAATACATGCTTTTCGCGCAGTTATAAGAGAAAAAGTTTTGTCGCGTATCAAATGGACACTTGTAAAACCGATGTGTTCAGATCTAGCTCGTTTTGGTCTAAAACAGCTTGTTTCGTTTTATTAAGCACGAATACATGCTTTTCGCGCAGTTCTAAGAGAAAAAGTTTTGACGCGTGTCGCCGGGACACTTGTAAAACCGATGAGTTCAGATTTAGCTCGTTTCGGTCTAAAACAGCTTGTTTTGTTGTATTAAGCACGAATACATGCTTTTAATGAAGTTATAAGGGAAACAGTTTTGACGCATATCACAGGGACACTAGTAAACCCGATGTGTTCAGATTTAGCTCGTTTCGTACTAAAACAGCTTGGTTCGTTGTATTAAGCACGAATACATGGTTTTCGAGCAGTTATGAAAGTTTTGACGCGTATCACATGGACACTTGTAAAACCGATGTGTACAGATCTAGCTCGTTTTGGTCTAAAACAGCTTGTTTCGTTGTATTAAGCAAGAATACATGCTTTTCGCGCAGTTATAAGAGAAAACGTTTTGACGCGTATCACATGGACACTTGTAAAACCGATGTGTTCAGATCTAGCTCGTTTTGGTCTAAAACAGCTTGTTTCGTTGTATTAAGCACAAATACAAGCTTTTCGCGCAGTTATAGAAGAAAAAGTTTTGACGCGTATCACGTGGACACTTGTAAAACCGATGTGTTCAGATTTAGCTCGTTTTGGTCTAAAACAGCTTGTTTCGTTGTATTAAGCACGAATACAAGCTTTTCGAGCAGTTATAAGAGAAAAATTTTGACGCGTATCACATGGTACTTTTAAAACCGATGTGTTCAGATTTCGCTCGTTTCGATCTAAAACACCTTGTTTCGTTGTATTATGCAAGAATACACGCTTTTCGCCCAGTTATAAGAGAAAACGTTTTGACGCGTATCACGTGGACACTTGTAAAACCGATGTGTTCTGATCTAGATTGTTTTGGTCTAAAACAGCTTGTTTCATGCTTTTCGCGCAGTTATAAGAGAAAAAGTTTTGACGCGTACCACGTGGACACTTGTAAAAACGATGTGTTTTTATCTAGATCGTTTTGGTCTAAAACAGCGTGTTTTGTTGTATTAAGCACAAACACATGCTTTTAGCGCTGTTATGAGAAAACGTTGTGACGCGTATCACATGGACACCTTTAAAACCGAGGTGTTCAGATCTTGCTCGTTTTGGTCTAAAACAGCTTGTTTCGTTGTATTAAGCACGAATACATGCTTTTCGCGCAGTTATAAGAGAAAAAGTTTTGACGCGTATCACGTGGACACTTGTAAAACCGATGCGTTTTGATCTACAACGTTTTGGTCTAAAACAGCTTGTTTCGTTGTATTAAGCAAGAATACATGATTTTCGCGCTGCTAAGAGAAAAAGTTTTGACGCGTATCACATGGACACTTGTAAAAACGATGCGTTCAGATCTAACTCGTTTTGGTCTAAAACAGCTTGTTTCGTTTTATTAAGCACGAATACATGCTTTTCGCGCAGTTCTAAGAGAAAAAGTTTTGACGCGTGTCACCGGGACACTTGTAAAACCGACGTGTTCAGATTTAGCTCGTTTTGGTCTAAAACAGCTTGTTCGTTGTATTAGGCACGAATACAAGCTTTTTGGAGCAGTTAGAAAAGAAAAAGTTTTGACGCGTATCACATGGACAGTTGTAAAACCGATGTGTTCAGATCTAGCTCGTTTTGGTCTATAAACAGCTTGTTTCGTTGTATTAAGCACGAATACAGGCTTTTCGCGCAGGTTATAAGAAAAAAAGTTTTGACGCGTATCCACATGGACACTTGTAAAACTGATGTTTTCAGATTTAGCTCGTTTCGGTCTGAGAACAGCTTGTTTCGTTGTATTAAGCAGAATACACGCTTTTCGCGCAGTTATAAGATAAAAAGTTTTTACGCGTATCACAGGGACACTTGTTGTGTTCAGATTTAGCTCGTTTAGGTCTAAAACAGCTTGTTTCATTGTATTAAGCACGAATACATGCTTTTCGCGCAGTTATGAAAGTTTTGACACGTATAACGTGGACACTTGTAAAACCGTTGTGTTCAGATCTAGCTCGTTTGGTCTAAAACAGCTTGTTTCGTTGTATTATGCAAGAATACGTGCTTTTCATGAGGTTATAAGAGAAACAGTTTTGACGCTTTATCACAGGGACACTAGTAAACCCGATGTGTTCAGATTTAGCTCGTTTCGGTATAAAACAGCTTGTTTCGTTGTAATAAGCACGAATACATGGTTTTCGCACAGTTATGAAAGTTTTGACGCGTATCACATGGACACTTGTAAAACCGACGTGTTCAGATTTAGCTCGTTTTGGTCTAAAACAGCTTGTTTCGTGTATAAGCACGAATACAAGATTTTTGAGCAGTTATAAGAGAAAAAGTTTTGACGCGTATCACATGCACATTCGTAAAACCGATGTGTTCAGATCTAGCTCGTTTTGGTCTAAAACAGCTTGTTTCGTTTTATTAAGCCCGAATACAAGCTTTTCGCGCAGTTATAAGATAAAAAGTTTTTACGCGTATCACAGGGACACTTGTGTTCAGATTTAGCTCGTTTAGGTCTAAAACAGCTTGTTTCGTTGTATTAAGCACGAATACATGCTTTTTCGCGCAGTCATGAAAGTTTTGACGCGTATAACGTGGACACTTGTAAAACCGTTGTGTTCAGATCTATCTCGTTTTGGTCTAAAACAGCTTGTTTCGTTGTATTAAGCACGAATACAAGCTTCTCGCGCAGTTATAGAAGAAAAAGTTTTCACGCGTATCAGAGGGGACACTTTGTAAAACCGATGAGTTCAGATTTAGCTCGTTTCGGTCTAAAACAGCTTGTTTCGTTGTATTAAGCACGAATACATGGTTTTCGCGCAGTTATGAGAGAAAAAGTTTTGACGCGTGTCACAGGACACTTGTAAAACCGATGTGTTCAGATTTAGCTCGTTTTGGTCTAAAACAGCTTGTTTCGTTGTATTAAGCACGAATACAAGCTTATCGCGCAGTTATAAAAATGTTTTGACGTGTATCACATGGACACTTGTAAAACCGATGTGTTCAGATCTAGCTCGTTTTGGTTTAAAAGAGCTTGTTTCGTTGTATTAAGCACGAATACATGCTTTTCGCGCAGTTATAAGAGAAAAAGTTTTGACGCGTGTCCACAGGGGACACTTGTACAACCGATGTGTTCACATTTAGCTCGTTTCGGTCTAAACAGCTATTGTTTCGTTGTATTAAGCACGAATACATGCTTTTCGCGCAGTTATAAGAGAAAAAGTTTTCAAGCGTATCACGTGGACACTTGTAAAACGATGTGTTCAGATTTTAGCTCGTTTTAGTCTAAAACAGCTTGTTTCGTTGTATTAGGCACGAATACAAGCTTTTCGAGTAGTTATAAGAGAAAAATTTTGACGCGTATCACATGGACACTTTTAAAACCGATGTGTTCAGATTTCGTTTGTTTCGATCTAAAACAGCTTGTTTCGTTGTAATATGCAAGAACACATGCTTTTCGCCCAGTTATAAGAGAAAAAGTTTGACGCGTATCACGCGGACACTTGTAAAACGATGTGTTCTGATCAAGATTGTTTTGGTCTAAAACAGGTTGTTTCATGCTTTTCGTGCAGTTATAAGAGAAAAAGTTTTGACGCGTATCACGTGGACATTTGTAAAACCGGAGTGTGTTTTGATCTAGATCGTTTTGGTCTAAAACAGCGTGTTTTGTTGTATTAAGCACAAACACATGCTTTTAACGCAGTTATGAAAAAACGTTGTTGACGCGTATAACGTGGACACTTGTAAAACCGTTGTGTTCAGATCTAGCTCGTTTTGGTCTAAAACAGCTTGTTTTGTTGTATCAAGCACGAATACAAGCTTCTTGCGCAGTTATAGAAGAAAAAGTTTTGACGCGTATCAGAGGAACACTTGTGAAACCGATGAGTTCAGATTTAGCTCGTTTCGGTCTAAAGCAGCTTGTTTTGTTGTATTAAGCACGAATACATGCTTTTCATGAGGTTATAAGAGAAACAATTTTGACGCTTATCACAGGGACACTAGTAAAGCCGATGTCTTCAGATTTAGCTCGTTTCGGTATAAAACAGCTTGTTTCGTGTATTCAGCAAGAATACATGATTTTCGCGCAGTTATAAGAGAAAAAGTTTTGACGCGTATCACATGGACACTTGTAAAACCGATGTGTTCAGATCTAGCTCGTTTTGGTCTTAAACAGCTTGTTTCGTTTTATTAATCACGGAATACATGCTTTTCGCGCAGTTCTAAGAGAAAAAGTTTTGACGCGTGTCACCGGGACACTTGTAAAATCGATGAGTTCAGATTTAGCTCGGTTAAGTCTAAAACAGCTTGTTTTGTTGTATTAAGCACGAATACATGCTTTTAATGAAGTCATAGAGAAAAAGTTTTGACGCGTATCACAAGGACACTATTAAACCCGATGTGTTCAGATTTAGCTCGTTTCGGTCTAAACAACTTGTTCGTTGTATTAAGCACGAATACAAGCTTTTCGAGCAGTTATAAGAGAAAAAGTTTGACGCTTATCACATGACACTTGTAAAACCGATGTGTTCAGATTCTAGCTCGTTTTAGTCTAAAACAGCTTGTTTCGTTGTATTAAGCAAGAATATATGCTTCTCGCGCAGTTATAAGAGAAAAAGTTTTGACGCGTATCACATGGACACTTGTAAAACCGACGTGTTCAGATTTAGCTCGTTCGGTCTAAAACAGCTTGTTTCGTTGTATTAAGCACGAATACATGCTTTTCGCGCAGTTATGAGAAAAAGTATTGACGCGTATCCCGTGGACACTTGTAAAATCGATGTGTTCAGATTTAGCTCGTTTTGGTCTAAAACAGCTTGTTTCGTTGAATTAAGCACGAATACAAGCTTTTCGAGCAGTTATAAGAGAAAAATTTTGACGCGTATCACATAGAGACTTTTAAACCGATGTGTTCAGATTTCGCTCCTTTCGATCAAAACAGCTTGTTTCGTTGTATTATGCAAGAATACATGCTTTATGCCCAGTTATAAGAGAAAACGTTTTGACGCGTATCACGTGGACACTTGTAAACCGATGTGTTTTGATCTAGATCGTTTTGTGTCTAAAACAGCTTGTTTTGTTGTATTAAGCACAAACACATGCTTTTAGCGCAGTTATGAGAAAACATTGTGACGCGTATCGCATGGGACACTTGTAAAACCGAGGTGTTCAGATCTAGCTCGTTTTGCTCTAAAACAGCTTGTTTCGTTGTATTAAGCACGAATACATGCTTTTCGCGCAGTTATCAGAGAAAAGTTTTGACGCGTGTCCACAGGGACACATGTAAAACCGATGTGTTGAGATTTAGCTCGTTTCAGTCTAAAACATCTTGTTTCGTTGTATTACGCACGAATATATGCTTTTCCCGCAGTTATAAGAGAAAAAAGATTTGACGCCTGTCACAGGGACACTTGTAAAACCGATGTGTTCTGATCTAGCTCGTTTTGGTCTAGAACAGCTTGTTTCGTTGTATTAAGCACGAATACCAGCTTTTCGCGCAGTTATAAGAAAAACAGGTTTGACGCGTGTCACATGGACACTTGTAAAACCGATGTTTAAGATTTAGCTCGTTTTGGTCTGAAACAGCTTGTTTCGTTGTATTAAGCAAGAATACACGCTTTTTCGCGCAGTTATAAGATAAAAACTTTTTACGCGTATCACAGGGACACTTGTAAAACCGTTGTGTTCAGATTTAGCTCGTTTAGGTCGTAAAACAGCTTGTTTCGCTGTATTAAGCACGAATACATGGTTTTCGCGCAGTTATGAAAGTTTTGACGCGTATCACATGGACACTTGTAAAACCGATGTGTTCAGATTTGGCTCGTTTTGGTCTAAAACAGCTTGTTTCGTTGTATTAAGCACAAATACAAGCTTTTCGAGCAGTTATAAGAGAAAAAGTTTTGACGCGTATCACATGGACACTTGTAAAACCTGTGAGCTCAGATTTAGCCCGTTTCGGTCTAAAGCAGCTTTTTTGTTGTATTAGGCACGAATACATGCTTTTAATGAAGTTATAAGAGAAACAGTTTTGACGCGTATCACAGGGACACTAGTAAACCCGATGTGTTCAAATTTAGCTTGTTTCGGCCTAAAACAGCTTGTTTCGTTGTATTAAGCACGAATACATGGTTTTCGCGCAGTTATGAAAGTTTTGACGCGTATCACATGGACAGTTGTAAAACCTATGTGTTCAGATTTAGCTCGTTTGGTCTAAAACAGCTTGTTTCGTTGTATTAAGCACGAATACAAGCTTTTCGAGCAGTTATAAGAGAAAAAGTTTTGACGCGTATCACATGAACACTTGTAAAACCGATGTGTTCAGATCTAGCTCGTTTGGTCTAAAACAGCTTGTTTCGTTGTATTAAGCAAGAATAAATGCTTTTCGCGCAGTTATAAGATAAAAAGTTTTTACGCGTAACACAGGGACACTTGTTGTGTTCAGATTTAGCTCGTTTAGGTCTAAAACAGCTTGTTTCATTGTATTAAGCACGAATACATGCTTTTCGCGCAGTTATGAAAGTTTTGACACGTATAACGTGGACACTTGTAAAACCGTTGTGTTCAGATCTAGCTCGTTTTGGTCTAAAACAGCTTGTTTCGTTGTATTATGCAAGAATACGTGCTTTTCATGAGGTTATAAGAGAAACAGTTATTTGACGCTTATCACAGGGACACTAGTAAACCCGATGTGTTCAGATTAAGCTCGTTTCGGTATAAAAACAGCTTGTTTCGTTGTAATAAGCACGAATACATGGTTTTCGCACAGTTATGAAAGTTTTGACGCGTATCACATGGACACTTGTAAAACCGACGTGTTCAGATTTAGCTCGTTTTGGTCTAAAACAGCTTGTTTCGTTGTATTAAGCACGAATACAAGATTTTTGAGCAGTTATAAGAGAAAAAGTTTTGACGCGTATCACATGCACATTCGTAAAACCGATGTGTTCAGATCTAGCTCCGTTTTGGTCTAAAACAGCTTGTTTCGTTTTATTAAGCCCGATACAAGCTTTTCGCGCAGTTATAAGATAAAAGTTTTTACGCGTATCACAGGGACACTTGTGTTCAGATTTAGCTCGTTTAGGTCTAAAACAGCTTGTTTCGTTGTATTAAGCACGAATACATGCTTTTCGCGCAGTCATGAAAGTTTTGACGGCGTATAACGTGGACACTTGTAAAACCGTTGTGTTCAGATCTATCTCGTTTTGGTCTAAAACAGCTTGTTTCGTTGTATTAAGCACGAATACAAGCTTCTCGCGCAGTTATAGAAGAAAAAGTTTTCACGCGTATCAGAGGGACACTTTGTAAAACCGATGAGTTCAGATTTAGCTCGTTTCGGTCTAAAACAGCTTGTTTCGTTGTATTAAGCACGAATACATGGTTTTCGCGCAGTTATGAGAGAAAAAAGTTTTTGACGCGTGTACACAGGGGGACACTTGTAAAACCGATGTGTTCAGATTTAGCTCGTTTTGGTCTAAAACAGCTTGTTTCGTTGTATTAAGCACGAATAACAAGCTTATCGCGCAGTTATAAAAATGTTTTGACGTGTATCACATGGACACTTGTAAAACCGATGTGTTCAGATCTAGCTCGTTTTGGTTTAAAAGAGCTTGTTTCGTTGTATTAAGCACGAATACATGCTCTTTCGCGCAGTTATAAGAGAAAAAGTTTTGACCGCGTGTCACAGGGACACTTGTACAACCGATGTGTTCACATTTAGCTCGTTTCGGTCTAAAACAGCTTGTTTCGTTGTATTAAGCACGAATACATGCTTTTCGCGCAGTTATAAGAGAAAAAGTTTTCAAGCGTATCACGTGGACACTTGTAAAACCGATTGTGTCAGATTTAGCTCGTTTTAGTCTAAAACAGCTTGTTTCGTTGTATTAGGCACGAATACAAGCTTTTCGAGTAGTTATAAGAGAAAAATTTTGACGCGTATCACATGGACACTTTTAAAACCGATGTGTTCAGATTTCGTTTGTTTCGATCTAAAACAGCTTGTTCGTTGTAATATGCAAGAACACATGCTTTTCGCCCAGTTATAAGAGAAAAAGTTTTGACGCGTATCACGCGGACACTTGTAAAACCGATGTGTTCTGATCAAGATTGTTTTGGTCTAAAACAGGTTGTTTCATGCTTTTCGTGCAGTTATAAGAGAAAAAGTTTGACGCGTATCACGTGGACATTTGTAAAACCGATGTGTTTTGATCTAGATCGTTTTGGTCTAAAACAGCGTGTTTTGTTGTATTAAGCACAAACACATGCTTTTAACGCAGTTATGAAAAAACGTTGTGACGCGTATAACGTGGACACTTGTAAAACCGTTGTGTTCAGATCTAGCTCGTTTTGGTCTAAAACAGCTTGTTTTGTTGTATCAAGCACGAATACAAGCTTCTTGCGCAGTTTATAGAAGAAAAAGTTTTGACGCGTATCAGAGGAACACTTGTGAAACCGATGAGTTCAGATTTAGCTCGTTTCGGTCTAAAACAGCTTGTTTTGTTGTATTAAGCACGAATACATGCTTTTCATGAGGTTATAAGAGAAACAATTTTGACGCTTATCACAGGGACACTAGTAAAGCCGATGTCTTCAGATTTAGCTCGTTTCGGTATAAAACAGCTTGTTTCGTTGTATTCAGCAAGAATACATGATTTTCGCGCAGTTATAAGAGAAAAAGTTTGACGCGTATCACATGACACTTGTAAAACCGATGTGTTCAGATCTAGCTCGTTTGGTCTTAAACAGCTTGTTTCGTTTTATAATCACGAATACATGCTTTTCGCGCAGTCTAAGAGAAAAAGTTTTGACGCGTGTCACCGGGACACTTGTAAAATCGATTGAGTTCAGATTTAGCTCGGTTAAGTCTAAACAGCTTGTTTTTGTTGTATTAAGCACGAATACATGCTTTTAATGAAGTCATAAGAGAAAAAGTTTTGACGCGTATCACAAGGACACTATTAAACCCGATGTGTTCAGATTTAGCTCGTTTCGGTCTAAAACAACTTGTTTCGTTGTATTAAGCACGAATACAAGCTTTTCGAGCAGTTATAAGAGAAAAAGTTTTGACGCTTATCACATGGACACTTGTAAAACCGATGTGTTCAGATCTAGCTCGTTTTAGTCTAAAACAGCTTGTTTCGTTGTATTAAGCAAGAATATATGCTTCTCGCGCAGTTATAAGAGAAAAAGTTTTGACGCGTATCACATGGACACTTGTAAAACCGACGTGTTCAGATTTAGCTCGTTTCGGTCTAAAACAGCTTGTTTCGTTGTATTAAGCACGAATACATGCTTTTCGCGCAGTTATGAGAAAAAGTTTTGACGCGTATCCCGTGGACACTTGTAAAATCGATGTGTTTCAGATTTAGCTCGTTTTGGTCTAAAACAGCTTGTTTCGTTGAATTAAGCACGAATACAAGCTTTTCGAGCAGTTATAAGAGAAAAATTTTGACGGCGTATCAACATAGAGACTTTTAAAACCGATGTGTTCAGATTTCGCTCCTTTCGATCAAAACAGCTTGTTTCGTTGTATTATGCAAGAATACATGCTTTATGCCCAGTTTTAAGAGAAAACGTTTTGACGCGTATCACGTGGACACTTGTAAAAACCGATGTGTTTTGATCTAGATCGTTTTGGTCTAAAACAGCTTGTTTTGTTGTATTAAGCACAAACACATGCTTTTAGCGCAGTTATGAGAAAACATTGTGACGCGTATCGCATGGACACTTGTAAAACCGAGGTGTTCAGATCTAGCTCGTTTTGCTCTAAAACAGCTTGTTTCGTTGTATTAAGCACGAATACATGCTTTTCGCGCAGTTATCAGAGAAAAAGTTTTGACGCGTGTCACAGGGACACATGTAAAACCGATGTGTTGAGATTTAGCTCGTTTCAGTCTAAAACATCTTGTTTCGTTGTATTACGCACGAATATATGCTTTTCCCGCAGTTATAAGAGAAAAAGATTTGACGCCTGTCACAGGGACACTTGTAAAACCGATGTGTTCTGATCTAGCTCGTTTTGGTCTAGAACAGCTTGTTTCGTTGTATTAAGCACGAATACCAGCTTTTCGCGCAGTTATAAGAAAAACAGGTTTGACGCGTGTCACATGGACACTTGTAAAACCGATGTTTTAAGATTTAGCTCGTTTTGGTCTGATAACAGCTTGTTTCGTTGTATTAAGACAAGCAATACACGCTTTTCGCGCAGTTATAAGATAAAAACTTTTTACGCGTATCACAGGGACACTTGTAAAACCGTTGTGTTCAGATTTAGCTCGTTTAGGTCGTAAACAGCTTGTTTCGCTGTATTAAGCACGAATACATGGTTTTCGCGCAGTTATGAAAGTTTTGACGCGTATCACATGGACACTTGTAAAACCGATGTGTTCAGATTTGGCTCGTTTTGGTCTAAAACAGCTTGTTTCGTTGTATTAAGCACAAATACAAGCTTTTCGAGCGTTATAAGAGAAAAAGTTTTGACGCGTATCACATGGACACTTGTAAAACCTGTGAGCTCAGATTTAGCCCGTTTCGGTCTAAAGCAGCTTTTTTGTTGTATTAGGCACGAATACATGCTTTTAATGAAGTTATAAGAGAAACAGTTTTGACCGCGTATCACAGGGACACTAGTAAACCCGATGTGTTCAAATTTAGCTTGTTTCGGCCTAAAACAGCTTGTTTCGTTGTATTAAGCACGAATACATGGTTTTCGCGCAGTTATGAAAGTTTTGACGCGTATCACATGGGACAGTGTAAAACCTATGTGTTCAGATTTAGCTCGTTTTGTGTCTAAAACAGCTTGTTTCGTTGTATAAAGCACGAATACAAGCTTTTCGAGCAGTTATAAGAGAAAAAGTTTTGACGCGTATCACATGAACACTTGTAAAACCGATGTGTTCAGATCTAGCTCGTTTTGGTCTAAAACAGCTTGTTTCGTTGTATTAAGCAAGAATAAATGCTTTTCGCGCAGTTATAAGAGAAAAAGTTTTGACGCGTATCACATGGACACTTGTAAAACCGATGTGTTCAGATCTAGCTCGTTTTAGTCTAAAACAGCTTGTTTCGTTGTATTAAGCAAGAATATATGCTTGTCGCGCAGTTATAAGAGAAAAAGTTTTGAAGCGTATCACATGGACACTTGTAAAATCGATATGTTCAGATTTAGCTCGTTTTGGTCTAAAACAGCTTGTTTCGTTGAATTAAGCACGAATACAAGCTTTTCGAGCAGTTATAAGAGAAAAATTTTGACGCGTATCACATGGAGACTTTTAAAACCGATGTGTTCAGATTTCGCTCCTTTCGATCAAAAACAGCTTGTTTCGTTGTATTATGCAAGAATACATGCTTTTCGCCCAGTTATAAGAGAAAACGTTTTTGACGCGTATCACGTGACAATTGTAAAACCCGATGTGTTTTGATCTAGGTCGTTTTGGTCTAAAACAGCTTGTTTTGTTGTATTAAGCACAAACACATGCTTTTAGCGCAGTTATGAGAAAACATTGTGACGCGTATCGCATGGACACTTGTAAAACCGAGGTGTTCAGATCTAGCTCGTTTTGCTCTAAAACAGCTTGTTTCGTTGTATTAAGCACGAATACATGCTTTTCGCGCAGTTATCAGAGAAAAAGTTTTGACGCGTGTCACAGGGACACATGTAAAACCGATGTGTTGAGATTTAGCTCGTTTCAGTCTAAAACAGCTTGTTTCGTTTTATTACGCACGAATATATGCTTTTCCCGCAGTTATAAGAGAAAAAGATTTGACGCCTGTCACAGGGACACTTGTAAAACCGATGTGTTCTGATCTAGCTCGTTTTGGTCTAGAACAGCTTGTTTCGTTGTATTAAGCACGAATACAAGCTTTTCGCGCAGTTATAAAAAAACAGTTTTGACGCGTGTCACATGGACACTTGTAAAACCGATGTTTTAAGATTTAGCTCGTTTTGTCTGAAAGAGCTTGTTTCGTTGTATTAAGCAAGAATACACGCTTTTCGCGCAGTTATAAGATAACAACTTTTTACGCGTATCACAGGGACACTTGTAAAACCGTTGTGTTCAGATTTAGCTCGTTTCGGTCTAAAACAGCTTGTTTCGTTGTATTAAGCACGAATACATGGTTTCGAGCAGTTATGAAAGTTTTGACGCGTATCACATGGACACTTGTAAAACCGATGTGTTCAGATCTAGCTCGTTTTGGTCTAAAACAGCTTGATTCGTTGTATTAAGCAAGAATACATGCTTTTCGCGCAGTTATAAGAGAAAAAGTTTTGACGCGTATCACATGGACACTTGTAAAACCGATGTGTTCAGATCTAGCTCGTTTTGTCTAAAACAGCTTGCTTCGTTGTATTAAGCACGAATACAAGGTTTCGCGCAGTTATGAAAGTTTTGACGCGTATCACATGGACACTTGTAAAACCGATGTGTTCAGATTTTGCTTGTTTTGGTCTACGACAGCTTGTTTCGTTGTATTAAGCACGAATACAAGCTTCTCGCGCAGTTATAAAAGAAAAAGTTTTGACGCGTATCAGAGGGACACTTGTAAAACCGATGAGTTCAGATTTAGCTCGTTTCGGTCTAAAACAGCTTGTTTTGTTGTATTAAGCACGAATACATGCCTTTTAATGAGGTTATAAGAGAAACAGTTTTGACGCTTATCCCAGGGACACAAGTAAAACCGATGTGTTCAGATTTAGCTCGTTTCGGTCTAAAACAGCTTGTTTCGTTGTATTAAGCACGAATACATGGTTTTCGCGCAGTATGAAAGTTTTGACGCGTATCACATGGACACTTGTAAAACCGATGTGTTCAGATTTGGCTCGTTTTGGTCTAAAAACAGCTTGTTTTGTTGTATTAAGCACAAATACAAGCTTTTCGAGCAGTTATAAGAGAAAAAGTTTTGACGCGTATCACATGGACACTTGTAAAACCGATGAGCTCAGATTTAGCTCGTTTCGGTCTCTAAAGCAGCTTTTTTGTTGTATTATCAGCCACGAATACATGCTTTTAATGAAGTTATAAGAGAAACAGTTTTGACGCGTATCACAGGGGACACTAGTAAACCCGATGTGTTCAAATTTAGCTCGTTTCGGCCTAAAACAGCTTGTTTCGTTGTATTAAGCACGAATACATGGTTTTCGCGCAGTTACGCAGTTATGAAAGTTTTGACGCGTATCACATGGACAGTTGTAAAACCTATGTGTTCAGATTTAGCTCGTTTTGGTCTAAAACAGCTTGTTTCGTTGTATTAAGCACGAATACAATCTTTTCGAGCAGTTATAAGAGAAAAAGTTTTGACGCGTATCACATGGACACTTGTAAAACCGATGTGTTCAGATCTAGCTCGTTTTGTCTAAAACAGCTTGTTTCGTTGTATTAAGCACGAATACAAGGTTTTCGCGCAGTTATGAAAGTTTTGACGCGTATCACATGGACACTTGTAAAACCGATGTGTTCAGATTTTGCTTGTTTTGGTCTACGACAGCTTGTTTCGTTGTATTAATCACGAATACAAGCTTCTCGCGCAGTTATAAAAGAAAAAGTTTTGACGCGTATCAGAGGGACACTTGTAAAACCGATGAGTTCAGATTTAGCTCGTTTCGGTCTAAAACAGCTTGTTTTGTTGTATTAAGCACGAATACATGCTTTTAATGAGGTTATAAGAGAAACAGTTTTGACGCTTATCCCAGGGACACAAGTAAAACCGATGTGTTCAGATTTAGCTCGTTTCGGTCTAAAACAGCTTGTTTCGTTGTATTAAGCACGAATACATGGTTTTCGCGCAGTTATGAAAGTTTTGACGCGTATCACATGGACACTTGTAAAACCGATGTGTTCAGATTTGGCTCGTTTTGGTCTAAAACAGCTTGTTTTGTTGTATTAAGCACAAATACAAGCTTTTCGAGCAGTTATAAGAGAAAAAGTTTTGACGCGTATCACATGGACACTTGTAAAACCGATGAGCTCAGATTTAGCTCGTTTCGGTCTAAAGCAGCTTTTTTGTTGTATTAAGCACGAATACATGCTTTTAATGAAGTTATAAGAGAAACAGTTTTGACGCGTATCACAGGGACACTAGTAAACCCGATGTGTTCAAATTTAGCTCGTTTCGGCCTAAAACAGCTTGTTTCGTTGTATTAAGCACGAATACATGGTTTTCGCGCAGTTATGAAAGTTTTGACGCGTATCACATGGACAGTTGTAAAACCTATGTGTTCAGATTTAGCTCGTTTTGGTCTAAAACAGCTTGTTTCGTTGTATTAAGCACGAATACAATCTTTTCGAGCAGTTATAAGAGAAAAAGTTTTGACGCGTATCACATGAACACTTGTAAAACCGATGTGTTCAGATCTAGCTCGTTTTGGTCTAAAACAGCTTGTTTCGTTGTATTAAGCAAGAATAAATGCTTTTCGCGCAGTTATAAGAGAAAAAGTTTTGACGCGTATCACATGGACACTTGTAAAACCGAGGTGTTCAGATTTAGCTCGTTTCGGTCTAAAACAGTTTGTTTCGTTGTATTAAGCACCAATACATGCTTTTCGCGCAGTTATAAAAGAAAAGTTTTGACGCGTATCACGTGGACACTTGTAAAACCGATGTGTTCAGATTCAGCTCGTTTTGGTCTAAAACAGCTTGTTTCGTTGTATTAAGCACGAATACAAGCTTTCCGAGCAGTTATAAGAGAAAAATTTTGACGCGTATCACATGGACACTTTTAAAACCGATGTGTTCAGATTTCGCTCGTTTCGATCTAAAACAGCTTGTTTTGTTGTATTAAGCACAAACACAAGCTTTTAGCGCAGTTATGAGAAAACATTGTGACGCGTATCGCATGGACACTTGTAAAACCGAGGTGTTCAAATCTAGCTCGTTTTGCTCTAAAACAGCTTGTTTCGTTGTATTAAGCACGAATACATGCTTTTCGCGCAGTTATCAGAGAAAAAGTTTTGACGCGTGTCACAGGGACACATGTAAAACCGATGTGTTGAGATTTAGCTCGTTTCAGTCTAAAACAGCTTGTTTCGTTGTATTACGCACGAATATATGCTTTTCCCGCAGTTATAAGAGAAAAAGATTTGACGCCTGTCACAGGGACACTTGTAAAACCGATGTGTTCTGATCTAGCTCGTTTTGGTCTAGAACAGCTTGTTTCGTTGTATTAAGCAAGAATACAAGCTTTTCGCGCAGTTATAAGAAAAACAGTTTTGACGCGTCTCACATGGACACTTGTAAAACCGATGTTTTAAGATTTAGCTCGTTTTGGTCTGAAACAGCTTGTTTCGTTGTATTAAGCAAGAATACACGCTTTTCGCGCAGTTATAAGATAAAAAGTTTTTACGCGTATCACAGGGACACTTGTAAAACCGTTGTGTTCAGATTTAGCTCGTTTAGGTCGTAAACAGCTTGTTTCGCTGTATTAAGCAAGAATACATGCTTTTCGCGCAGTTGTAGAAGAAAAAGTTTTGACGCGCATCAGAGGGACACTTGTAAAACCGATGAGTTCAGATTTAGCTCGTTTCGGTCTAAAACAGATTGTTTTGTTGTATTAAGCACGAATACATGCTTTTCATGAGGTTATAAGAGAAACAGTTTTGACGCTTATCACAGGGACACTAGTAAACCCGATGTGTTCAGCTTTAGCTCGTTTTGGTCTAAAACAGCTTGTTTCATTGTATTAAGCAAGAATACATGGTTTTTCGCGCAGTTATGAACGTTTTGACGCGTATCACATGGACACTTGTAAAACCGATGTGTTCAGATCTAGCTCGTTTTGGGATAAAACAGCTTGTTTCGTTGTATTAAGCAAGAATATATGCTTTTCGCGCAGTTATAAGAGAAAAAGTTTTGACGTGTATCACATGGACACTTGTAAAACCGATGTGTTCAGATCTAGCTCGTTTTGGTTTAAAAGAGCTTGTTTCGTTGTATTAAGCACGAATACATGCTTTTCGCGCAGTTATAAGAGAAAAAGTTTTGACGCGTGTCACAGGGACACTTGTACAACCGATGTGTTCACATTTAGCTCGTTTCGGTCTAAAACAGCTTGTTTCGTTGTATTAAGCACGAATACATGCTTTTCGCGCAGTTATAAGAGAAAAAGTTTTCAAGCGTATGACGTGGACACTTGTAAAACCGATGTGTTCAGATTTAGCTCATTTTGGTCTAAAACAGCTTGTTTCGTTGTATTAGGCACGAATACAAGATTTTCGAGCAGTTATAAGAGAAAAATTTTGACGCGTATCACATGGACACTTTTAAAACCGATGTGTTCAGATTTCGTTTGTTTCGATCTAAAACAGCTTGTTTCGTTGTAATATGCAAGAACACATGCTTTTCGCCCAGTTATAAGAGAAAAAGTTTTGACGCGTATCAAGCGGACACTTGTAAAACCGATGTGTTCTGATCAAGATTGTTTTGGTCTAAAACAGGTTGTTTCATGCTTTTCGTGCAGTTATAAGAGAAAAAGTTTTGACGCGTATCACGTGGACACTTGTAAAACCGATGTGTTTTGATCTAGATCGTTTTGGTCTAAAACAGCGTGTTTTGTTGTATTAAGCACAAACACATGCTTTTAACGCAGTTATGAAAAAACGTTGTGAGGCGTATAACGTGGACACTTGTAAAACCGTTGTGTTCAGATCTAGCTCGTTTTGGTCTAAAACAGCTTGTTTTGTTGTATCAAGCACGAATACAAGCTTCTTGCGCAGTTATAGAAGAAAAGGTTTTGACGCGTATCAGAGGAACACTTGTGAAACCGATGAGTTCAGATTTAGCTCGTTTCGGTCTAAAACAGCTTGTTTTGTTGTATTAAGCACGAATACATGCTTTTCATGAGGTTATAAGAGAAACAGTTTTGACGCTTATCACAGGGACACTAGTAAAGCCGATGTCTTCAGATTTAGCTCGTTTCGGTATAAAACAGCTTGTTTCGTTGTAATAAGCACGAATACATGGTTTTCGCGCAGTTATGAAAGTTTTGACGCGTATCACATGGACACTTGTAAAACCGACATGTTCAGATTTAGCTCGTTTTGGTCTAAAACAGCTTGTTTCGTTGTATTAAGCACGAATACAAGCTTTTCCAGCAGTTATAAGAGAAAAAGTTTTCACGCCTATCACATGGACAGTTGGTAAAACCGATGTGTTCAGATCTAGCTCGTTTTGGTCTAAAACAGCTTGTCTCGTTGTATTCAGCAAGAATACATGATTTTCGCGCAGTTATAAGAGAAAAAGTTTTGACGCGTATCACATGGAGACTTGTAAAACCGATGTGTTCAGATCTAGCTCGTTTTGGTCTTAAACAGCTTGTTTCGTTTTATTAATCACGAATACATGCTTTTCGCGCAGTTCTAAGAGAAAAAGTTTTGACGCGTGTCACCGGGACACTTGTAAAATCGATGAGATCAGATTTAGCTCGGTTAGGTCTAAAACAGCTTGTTTTGTTGTATTAAGCACGATTACATGCTTTTAATGAAGTCATAAGAGAAAAAGTTTTGACGCGTATCACAAGGACACTATTAAACCCGATGTGTTCAGATTTAGCTCGTTTCGGTCTAAAACAACTTGTTTCGTTGTATTAAGCACGAATACAAGCTTTTCGAGCAGTTATAGAGAAAAAAGTTTTGACGCTTATCACATGGACACTTGTAAAACCGATGTGTTCAGATCTAGCTCGTTTTAGTCTAAAACAGCTTGTTTCGTTGTATTAAGCAAGAATATATGCTTCTCGCGCAGTTATAAGAGAAAAAGTTTTGACGCGTATCACATGGACACTTGTAAAACCGACGTGTTCAGATTTAGCTCGTTTCGGTCTAAAACAGCTTGTTTCGTTGTATTAAGCACGAATACATGCTTTTCGCGCAGTTATGAGAAAAAGTTTTGACGCGTATCCCGTGGACACTTGTAAAATCGATGTGTTCAGATTTAGCTCGTTTTGGTCTAAAACAGCTTGTTTCGTTGAATTAAGCACGAATACAAGCTTTTCGAGCAGTTATAAGAGAAAAATTTTGACGCGTATCACATGGAGACTTTTAAAACCGATGTGTTCAGATTTCGCTCCTTTCGATCAAAAACAGCTTGTTTCGTTGTATTATGCAAGAATACATGCTTTTCGCCCAGTTATAAGAGAAAACGTTTTGACGCGTATCACGTGGACACTTGTAAAACCGATGTGTTTTGATCTAGATCGTTTTGGTCTAAAACAGCTTGTTTTGTAGTATTAAGCACAAACACATGCTTTTAGCGCAGTTATGAGAAAACATTGTGACGCGTATCGCATGGACACTTGTAAAACCGAGGTGTTCAGATCTAGCTCGTTTTGCTCTAAAACAGCTTGTTTCGTTGTATTAAGCACGAATACATGCTTTTCGCGCAGTTATCAGAGAAAAAGTTTTGACGCGTGTCACAGGGACACATGTAAAACCGATGTGTGAGATTTAGCTCGTTTCAGTCTAAAACAGCTTGTTTCGTTGTATTACGCACGAATATATGCTTTTCCCGCAGTTATAAGAGAAAAAGATTTGACGCCTGTCACAGGGACACTTGTAAAACCGATGTGTTCTGATCTAGCTCGTTTTGGTCTAGAACAGCTTGTTTCGTTGTATTAAGCACGAATACCAGCTTTTCGCGCAGTTACAAGAAAAACATTTTTGACGCGTGTCACATGGACACTTGTAAAACCGATGTTTTAAGATTTAGCTCGTTTTGGTCTGAAACAGCTTGTTTCGTTGTATTAAGCAAGAATACACGCTTTTCGCGCAGTTATAAGATAAAAACTTTTTACGCGTATCACAGGGACACTTGTAAAACCGTTGTGTTCAGATTTAGCTCGTTTAGGTCGTAAACAGCTTGTTTCGCTGTATTAAGCACGAATACATGGTTTTCGCGCAGTTATGAAAGTTTTGACGCGTATCACATGGACACTTGTAAAACCGATGTGTTCAGATTTGGCTCGTTTTGGTCTAAAACAGCTTGTTTCGTTGTATTAAGCACAAATACAAGCTTTTCGAGCAGTTATAAGAGAAAAAGTTTTGACGCGTATCACATGGACACTTGTAAAACCTGTGAGCTCAGATTTAGCTCGTTTCGGTCTAAAGCAGCTTTTTTGTTGTATTAAGCACGAATACATGCTTTTAATGAAGTTATAAGAGAAACAGTTTTGACGCGTATCACAGGGACACTAGTAAACCCGATGTGTTCAAATTTAGCTCGTTTCGGCCTAAAACAGCTTGTTTCGTTGTATTAAGCACGAATACATGGTTTTCGCGCAGTTATGAAAGTTTTGACGCGTATCACATGGACAGTTGTAAAACCTATGTGTTCAGATTTAGCTCGTTTTGGTCTAAAACAGCTTGTTTCGTTGTATTAAGCACGAATACAAGCTTTTCGAGCAGTTATAAGAGAAAAAGTTTTGACGCGTATCACATGAACACTTGTAAAACCGATGTGTTCAGATCTAGCTCGTTTTGGTCTAAAACAGCTTGTTTCGTTGTATTAAGCAAGAATAAATGCTTTTCGCGCAGTTATAAGAGAAAAAGTTTTGACGCGTATCACATGGACACTTGTAAAACCGATGTGTTCAGATCTAGCTCGTTTTAGTCTAAAACAGCTTGTTTCGTTGTATTAAGCAAGAATATATGCTTGTCGCGCAGTTATAAGAGAAAAAGTTTTGAAGCGTATCACATGGACACTTGTAAAATCGATGTGTTCAGATTTAGCTCGTTTTGGTCTAAAACAGCATGTTTCGTTGAATTAAGCACGAATACAAGCTTTTCGAGCAGTTATAAGAGAAAAATTTTGACGCGTATCACATGGAGACTTTTAAAACCGATGTGTTTTGATCTAGATCGTTTTGGTCTAAAACAGCTTGTTTTGTTGTATTAAGCACAAACACATGCTTTTAGCGCAGTTATGAGAAAACATTGTGACGCGTATCGCATGGACACTTGTAAAACCGAGGTGTTCAGATCTAGCTCGTTTTGCTCTAAAACAGCTTGTTTCGTTGTATTAAGCACGAATACATGCTTTTCGCGCAGTTATCAGAGAAAAAGTTTTGACGCGTGTCACAGGGACACATGTAAAACCGATGTGTTGAGATTTAGCTCGTTTCAGTCTAAAACAGCTTGTTTCGTTTTATTACGCACGAATATATGCTTTTCCCGCAGTTATAAGAGAAAAAGATTTGACGCCTGTCACAGGGACACTTGTAAAACCGATGTGTTCTGATCTAGCTCGTTTTGGTCTAGAACAGCTTGTTTCGTTGTATTAAGCACGAATACAAGCTTTTCGCGCAGTTATAAAAAAAACAGTTTTGACGCGTGTCACATGGACACTTGTAAAACCGATGTTTTAAGATTTAGCTCGTTTTGGTCTGAAAGAGCTTGTTTCGTTGTATTAAGCAAGAATACACGCTTTTCGCGCAGTTATAAGATAAAAAGTTTTTACGCGTATCACAGGGACACTTGTAAAACCGTTGTGTTCAGATTTAGCTTGTTTAGGTCGTAAACAGCTTGTTTCGCTGTATTAAGCACGAATACATGCTTTTCGCGCAGTTATAGAAGAAAAAGCTTTGACGCGCATCAGAGGGACACTTGTAAAACCGATGAGTTCAGATTTAGCTCGTTTCGGTCTAAAACAGATTGTTTTGTTGTATTAAGCACGAATACATGCTTTTCATGAGGTTATAAGAGAAACAGTTTTGACGCTTTTCACAGGGACACTAGTAAACCCGATGTGTTCAGCTTTAGCTCGTTTTGGTCTAAAACAGCTTGTTTCATTGTATTAAGCAAGAATACATGCTTTTCGCGCAGTTATAAGAGAAAAAGTTTTGTCGCGTATCAAATGGACACTTGTAAAACCGATGTGTTCAGATCTAGCTCGTTTTGGTCTAAAACAGCTTGTTTCGTTTTATTAAGCACGAATACATGCTTTTCGCGCAGTTATAAGAGAAAAAGTTTTGACGCGTATCACATGGACACTTGTAAAACCGATGTGTTCAGATCTAGCTCGTTTTGTCTAAAACAGCTTGTTTCGTTGTATTAAGCACGAATACAAGGTTTTCGCGCAGTTATGAAAGTTTTGACGCGTATCACATAGACACTTGTAAAACCGATGTGTTCAGATTTTGCTTGTTTTGGTCTACGACAGCTTGTTTCGTTGTATTAAGCACGAATACAAGCTTCTCGCGCAGTTATAAAAGAAAAAGTTTTGACGCGTATCAGAGGGACACTTGTAAAACCGATGAGTTCAGATTTAGCTCGTTTCGGTCTAAAACAGCTTGTTTTGTTGTATTAATCACGAATACATGCTTTTAATGAGGTTATAAGAGAAACAGTTTTGACGCTTATCCCAGGGACACAAGTAAAACCGATGTGTTCAGATTTAGCTCGTTTCGGTCTAAAACAGCTTGTTTCGTTGTATTAAGCACGAATACATGGTTTTCGCGCAGTTATGAAAGTTTTGACGCGTATCACATGGACACTTGTAAAACCGATGTGTTCAGATTTGGCTCGTTTTGGTCTAAAACAGCTTGTTTCGTTGTATTAAGCACAAATACAAGCTTTTCGAGCAGTTATAAGAGAAAAAGTTTTGACGCGTATCACATGGACACTTGTAAAACCGATGAGCTCAGATTTAGCTCGTTTCGGTCTAAAGCAGCTTTTTTGTTGTATTAAGCACGAATACATGCTTTTAATGAAGTTATAAGAGAAACAGTTTTGACGCGTATCACAGGGACACTAGTAAACCCGATGTGTTCAAATTTAGCTCGTTTCGGCCTAAAACAGCTTGTTTCGTTGTATTAGGCACGAATACATGGTTTTCGCGCAGTTATGAAAGTTTTGACGCGTATCACATGGACAGTTGTAAAACCTATGTGTTCAGATTTAGCTCGTTTTGGTCTAAAACAGCTTGTTTCGTTGTATTAAGCACGAATACAATCTTTTCGAGCAGTTATAAGAGAAAAAGTTTTGACGCGTATCACATGAACACTTGTAAAACCGATGTGTTCAGATCTAGCTCGTTTTGGTCTAAAACAGCTTGTTTCGTTGTATTAAGCAAGAATAAATGCTTTTCGCGCAGTTATAAGAGAAAAAGTTTTGACGCGTATCACATGGACACTTGTAAAACCGATGTGTTCAGATCTAGCTCGTTTTAGTCTAAAACAGCTTGTTCCATTTTATTACGCACGAATATATGCTTTTCGCCCAGTTATAAGAGAAAAAGTTTTGACGCGTATCACATGGGCACTTGTAAAACCGAGGTGTTCAGATTTAGCTCGTTTCGGTCTAAAACAGTTTGTTTCGTTGTATTAAGCACCAATACAAGCTTTCCGAGCAGTTATAAGAGAAAAATTTTGACGCGTATCACATGGACACTTTTAAAACCGATGTGTTCAGATTTCGCTCGTTTCGATCTAAAACAGCTTGTTTTGTTGTATTAAGCACAAACACAAGCTTTTAGCGCAGTTATGAGAAAACATTGTGACGCGTATCGCATGGACACTTGTAAAACCGAGGTGTTCAAATCTAGCTCGTTTTGCTCTAAAACAGCTTGTTTCGTTGTATTAAGCACGAATACATGCTTTTCGCGCAGTTATCAGAGAAAAAGTTTTGACGCGTGTCACAGGGACACATGTAAAACCGATGTGTTGAGATTTAGCTCGTTTCAGTCTAAAACAGCTTGTTTCGTTGTATTACGCACGAATATATGCTTTTCCCGCAGTTATAAGAGAGAAAGATTTGACGCCTGTCACAGGGACACTTGTAAAACCGATGTGTTCTGATCTAGCTCGTTTTGGTCTAGAACAGCTTGTTTCGTTGTATTAAGCAAGAATACAAGCTTTTCGCGCAGTTATAAGAAAAACAGTTTTGACGCGTCTCACATGGACACTTGTAAAACCGATGTTTTAAGATTTAGCTCGTTTTGGTCTGAAACAGCTTGTTTCGTTGTATTAAGCAAGAATACACGCTTTTCGCGCCGTTATAAGATAAAAAGTTTTTACGCGTATCACAGGGACACTTGTAAAACCGTTGTGTTCAGATTTAGCTCGTTTAGGTCGTAAACAGCTTGTTTCGCTGTATTAAGCAAGAATACATGCTTTTCGCGCAGTTGTAGAAGAAAAAGTTTTGACGCGCATCAGAGGGACACTTGTAAAACCGATGAGTTCAGATTTAGCTCGTTTCGGTCTAAAACAGATTGTTTTGTTGTATTAAGCACGAATACATGCTTTTCATGAGGTTATAAGAGAAACAGTTTTGACGCTTATCACAGGGACACTAGTAAACCCGATGTGTTCAGCTTTAGCTCGTTTTGGTCTAAAACAGCTTGTTTCATTGTATTAAGCAAGAATACATGGTTTTCGCGCAGTTATGAAAGTTTTGACGCGTATCACATGGACACTTGTAAAACCGATGTGTTCAGATCTAGCTCGTTTTGGGATAAAACAGCTTGTTTCGTTGTATTAAGCAAGAATACATGCTTTTCGCGCAGTTATAAGAGAAAAAGTTTTGTCGCGTATCAAATGGACACTTGTAAAACCGATGTGTTCAGATCTAGCTCGTTTTGGTCTAAAACAGCTTGTTTCGTTTTATTAAGCACGAATACATGCTTTTCGCGCAGTTCTAAGAGAAAAAGTTTTGACGCGTGTCGCCGGGACACTTGTAAAACCGATGAGTTCAGATTTAGCTCGTTTCGGTCTAAAACAGCTTGTTTTGTTGTATTAAGCACGAATACATGCTTTTAATGAAGTTATAAGGGAAACAGTTTTGACGCTTATCCCAGGGACACAAGAAAACCGATGTGTTCAGATTTAGCTCGTTTCGGTCTAAAACAGCTTGTTTCGTTGTATTAAGCACGAATACATGGTTTTCGCGCAGTTATGAAAGTTTTGACGCGTATCACATGGACACTTGTAAAACCGATGTGTTCAGATTTGGCTCGTTTTGGTCTAAAACAGCTTGTTTCGTTGTATTAAGCACAAATACAAGCTTTTCGAGCAGTTATAAGAGAAAAAGTTTTGACGCGTATCACGTGGACACTTGTAAAACCGATGAGCTCAGATTTAGCTCGTTTCGGTCTAAAGCAGCTTTTTTGTTGTATTAAGCACGAATACATGCTTTTAATGAAGTTATAAGAGAAACAGTTTTGACGCGTATCACAGGGACACAGTAAACCCGATGTGTTCAAATTTAGCTCGTTTCGGCCTAAAACAGCTTGTTCCGTTGTAATAAGCACGAATACATGGTTTTCGCGCAGTTATGAAAGTTTTGACGCGTATCACATGGACAGTTGTAAAACCTATGTGTTCAGATTTAGCTCGTTTTGGTCTAAAACAGCTTGTTTCGTTGTATTAAGCACGAATACAATCTTTTCGAGCAGTTATAAGAGAAAAAGTTTTGACGCGTATCACATGAACACTTGTAAAACCGATGTGTTCAGATCTAGCTCGTTTTGGTCTAAAACAGCTTGTTTCGTTGTATTAAGCAAGAATAAATGCTTTTCGCGCAGTTATAAGAGAAAAAGTTTTGACGCGTATCACATGGACACTTGTAAAACCGATGTGTTCAGATCTAGCTCGTTTTAGTCTAAAACAGCTTGTTCCATTTTATTACGCACGAATATATGCTTTTCGCCCAGTTATAAGAGAAAAAGTTTTGACGCGTATCACATGGGCACTTGTAAAACCGAGGTGTTCAGATTTAGCTCGTTTCGGTCTAAAACAGTTTGTTTCGTTGTATTAAGCACCAATACATGCTTTTCGCGCAGTTATAAGAGAAAAAGTTTTGACGCGTATCACGTGGACACTTGTGAAACCGATGTGTTCAGATTCAGCTCGTTTTGGTCTAAAACAGCTTGTTTCGTTGTATTAAGCACGAATACAAGCTTTCCGAGCAGTTATAAGAGAAAAATTTTGACGCGTATCACATGGACACTTTTAAAACCGATGTGTTCAGATTTCGCTCGTTTCGATCTAAAACAGCTTGTTTTGTTGTATTAAGCACAAACACAAGCTTTTAGCGCAGTTATGAGAAAACATTGTGACGCGTATCGCATGGACACTTGTAAAACCGATGTGTTCAGATTTGGCTCGTTTTGGTCTAAAACAGCTTGTTTCGTTGTATTAAGCACAAATACAAGCTTTTCGAGCAGTTATAAGAGAAAAAGTTTTGACGCGTATCACGTGGACACTTGTAAAACCGATGAGCTCAGATTTAGCTCGTTTCGGTCTAAAGCAGCTTTTTTGTTGTATTAAGCACGAATACATGCTTTTAATGAAGTTATAAGAGAAACAGTTTTGACGCGTATCACAGGGACACTAGTAAACCCGATGTGTTCAAATTTAGCTCGTTTCGGCCTAAAACAGCTTGTTCCGTTGTAATAAGCACGAATACATGGTTTTCGCGCAGTTATGAAAGTTTTGACGCGTATCACATGGACAGTTGTAAAACCTATGTGTTCAGATTTAGCTCGTTTTGGTCTAAAACAGCTTGTTTCGTTGTATTAAGCACGAATACAATCTTTTCGAGCAGTTATAAGAGAAAAAGTTTTGACGCGTATCACATGAACACTTGTAAAACCGATGTGTTCAGATCTAGCTCGTTTTGGTCTAAAACAGCTTGTTTCGTTGTATTAAGCAAGAATAAATGCTTTTCGCGCAGTTATAAGAGAAAAAGTTTTGACGCGTATCACATGGACACTTGTAAAACCGATGTGTTCAGATCTAGCTCGTTTTAGTCTAAAACAGCTTGTTCCATTTTATTACGCACGAATATATGCTTTTCGCCCAGTTATAAGAGAAAAAGTTTTGACGCGTATCACATGGGCACTTGTAAAACCGAGGTGTTCAGATTTAGCTCGTTTCGGTCTAAAACAGTTTGTTTCGTTGTATTAAGCACCAATACATGCTTTTCGCGCAGTTATAAGAGAAAAAGTTTTGACGCGTATCACGTGGACACTTGTGAAACCGATGTGTTCAGATTCAGCTCGTTTTGGTCTAAAACAGCTTGTTTCGTTGTATTAAGCACGAATACAAGCTTTCCGAGCAGTTATAAGAGAAAAATTTTGACGCGTATCACATGGACACTTTTAAAACCGATGTGTTCAGATTTCGCTCGTTTCGATCTAAAACAGCTTGTTTTGTTGTATTAAGCACAAACACAAGCTTTTAGCGCAGTTATGAGAAAACATTGTGACGCGTATCGCATGGACACTTGTAAAACCGAGGTGTTCAAATCTAGCTCGTTTTGCTCTAAAACAGCTTGTTTCGTTGTATTAAGCACGAATACATGCTTTTCGCGCAGTTATCAGAGAAAAAGTTTTGACGCGTGTCACAGGGACACATGTAAAACCGATGTGTTGAGATTTAGCTCGTTTCAGTCTAAAACAGCTTGTTTCGTTGTATTACGCACGAATATATGCTTTTCCCGCAGTTATAAGAGAATAAGATTTGACGCCTGTCACAGGGACACTTGTAAAACCGATGTGTTCTGATCTAGCTCGTTTTGGTCTAGAACAGCTTGTTTCGTTGTATTAAGCAAGAATACAAGCTTTTCGCGCAGTTATAAGAAAAACAGTTTTGACGCGTCTCACATGGACACTTGTAAAACCGATGTTTTAAGATTTAGCTCGTTTTGGTCTGAAACAGCTTGTTTCGTTGTATTAAGCAAGAATACACGCTTTTCGCGCAGTTATAAGATAAAAAGTTTTTACGCGTATCACAGGGACACTTGTAAAACCGTTGTGTTCAGATTTAGCTCGTTTAGGTCGTAAACAGCTTGTTTCGCTGTATTAAGCAAGAATACATGCTTTTCGCGCAGTTGTAGAAGAAAAAGTTTTGACGCGCATCAGAGGGACACTTGTAAAACCGATGAGTTCAGATTTAGCTCGTTTCGGTCTAAAACAGATTGTTTTGTTGTATTAGGCACGAATACATGCTTTTCATGAGGTTATAAGAAAAACAGTTTTGACGCTTATCACAGGGACACTAGTAAACCCGATGTGTTCAGCTTTAGCTCGTTTTGGTCTAAAACAGCTTGTTTCATTGTATTAAGCAAGAATACATGGTTTTCGCGCAGTTATGAAAGTTTTGACGCGTATCACATGGACACTTGTAAAACCGATATGTTCAGATCTAGCTCGTTTTGGGATAAAACAGCTTGTTTCGTTGTATTAGGCAAGAATACATGCTTTTCGCGCAGTTATAAGAGAAAAAGTTTTGTCGCGTATCAAATGGACACTTGTAAAACCGATGTGTTCAGATCTAGCTCGTTTTGGTCTAAAACAGCTTGTTTCGTTTTATTAAGCACGAATACATGCTTTTCGCGCAGTTCTAAGAGAAAAAGTTTTGACGCGTGTCGCCGCGACACTTGTAAAACCGATGAGTTCAGATTTAGCTCGTTTCGGTCTAAAACAGCTTGTTTTGTTGTATTAAGCACGAATACATGCTTTTAATGAAGTTATAAGGGAAACAGTTTTGACGCGTATCACAGGGACACTAGTAAACCCGATTTGTTCAGATTTAGCTCGTTTCGTACTAAAACAGCTTGTTTCGTTGTATTAAGCACCAATACATGCTTTTCGCGCAGTTATAAGAGAAAAAGTTTTGACGCGTATCACGTGGACACTTGTGAAACCGATGTGTTCAGATTCAGCTCGTTTTGGTCTAAAACAGCTTGTTTCGTTGTATTAAGCACGAATACAAGCTTTCCGAGCAGTTATAAGAGAAAAATTTTGACGCGTATCACATGGACACTTTTAAAACCGATGTGTTCAGATTTCGCTCGTTTCGATCTAAAACAGCTTGTTTTGTTGTATTAAGCACAAACACAAGCTTTTAGCGCAGTTATGAGAAAACATTGTGACGCGTATCGCATGGACACTTGTAAAACCGAGGTGTTCAAATCTAGCTCGTTTTGCTCTAAAACAGCTTGTTTCGTTGTATTAAGCACGAATACATGCTTTTCGCGCAGTTATCAGAGAAAAAGTTTTGACGCGTGTCACAGGGACACATGTAAAACCGATGTGTTGAGATTTAGCTCGTTTCAGTCTAAAACAGCTTGTTTCGTTGTATTACGCACGAATATATGCTTTTCCCGCAGTTATAAGAGAATAAGATTTGACGCCTGTCACAGGGACACTTGTAAAACCGATGTGTTCTGATCTAGCTCGTTTTGGTCTAGAACAGCTTGTTTCGTTGTATTAAGCAAGAATACAAGCTTTTCGCGCAGTTATAAGAAAAACAGTTTTGACGCGTCTCACATGGACACTTGTAAAACCGATGTTTTAAGATTTAGCTCGTTTTGGTCTGAAACAGCTTGTTTCGTTGTATTAAGCAAGAATACACGCTTTTCGCGCAGTTATAAGATAAAAAGTTTTTACGCGTATCACAGGGACACTTGTAAAACCGTTGTGTTCAGATTTAGCTCGTTTAGGTCGTAAACAGCTTGTTTCGCTGTATTAAGCAAGAATACATGCTTTTTCGCGCAGTTGTAGAAGAAAAAGTTTTGACGCGCATCAGAGGGACACTTGTAAAACCGATGAGTTCAGATTTAGCTCGTTTCGGTCTAAAACAGATTGTTTTGTTGTATTAAGCACGAATACATGCTTTTCATGAGGTTATAAGAGAAACAGTTTTGATGCTTATCACAGGGACACTAGTAAACCCGATGTGTTCAGCTTTAGCTCGTTTTGGTCTAAAACAGCTTGTTTCATTGTATTAAGCAAGAATACATGGTTTTCGCGCAGTTATGAAAGTTTTGACGCGTATCACATGGACACTTGTAAAACCGATATGTTCAGATCTAGCTCGTTTTGGGATAAAACAGCTTGTTTCGTTGTATTAAGCAAGAATACATGCTTTTCGCGCAGTTATAAGAGAAAAAGTTTTGTCGCGTATCAAATGGACACTTGTAAAACCGATGTGTTCAGATCTAGCTCGTTTTGGTCTAAAACAGCTTGTTTCGTTGTATTAAGCAAGAATACATGCTTTTCGCGCAGTTATAAGAGAAAAAGTTTTGACGCGTATCACATGGACACTTGTAAAACCGATGTGTTCAGATCTAGCTCGTTTTGGTCTAAAACAGCTTGTTTCGTTGTATTAAGCACGAATACAAGGTTTTCGCGCAGTTATGAAAGTTTTGACGCGTATCACATAGACACTTGTAAAATCGATGTGTTCAGATTTTGCTTGTTTTGGTCTACGACAGCTTGTTTCGTTGTATTAAGCACGAATACAAGCTTCTCGCGCAGTTATAAAAGAAAAAGTTTTGACGCGTATCAGAGGGACACTTGTAAAACCGATGAGTTCAGATATAGCTCGTTTCGGTCTAAAACAGCTTGTTTTGTTGTATTAAGCACGAATACATGCTTTTAATGAGGTTATAAGAGAAACAGTTTTGACGCTTATCCCAGGGACACAAGTAAACCCGATGTGTTCAGATTTAGCTCGTTTCGGTCTAAAACAGCTTGTTTCGTTGTATTAAGCACGAATACATGGTTTTCGCGCAGTTATGAAAGTTTTGACGCGTATCACATGGACACTTGTAAAACCGATGTGTTCAGAATTGGCTCGTTTTGGTCTAAAACAGCTTGTTTCGTTGTATTAAGCACAAATACAAGCTTTTCGAGCAGTTATAAGAGAAAAAGTTTTGACGCGTATCACATGGACACTTGTAAAACCGATGAGCTCAGATTTAGCTCGTTTCGGTCTAAAGCAGCTTTTTTTGTTGTATTAAGCACGAATACATGCTTTAATTGAAGTTATAAGAGAAACAGTTTTGACGCGTATCACAGGGATACTAGTAAACCCGATGTGTTCAAATTTAGCTCGTTTCGGCCTAAAACAGCTTGTTTCGTTGTATTAAGCCCGAATACATGGTTTTCGCGCAGTTATAAGAGAAAAAGTTTTGACGCGTATCAGAGGAACACTTGTAAAACCGATGTAATCAGATTTAGCTCGTTTCAGTCTAAAACAGCTTGTTTCGTTGTATTAAGCACGAATACATGCTTTTCGCGCAGTTATAAGAGAAAACGTTTAGACGCGTATCAGAGGAACACTTGTAAAACCGATGTGTTGTGATTTAGCTCGTTTCGGTCTAAAATTTGTTTCGTTGTATTAAGCAAGAATACATGCTTTTCGCGCAGTTATAAAAGAAAAAGTTTTGACGCGTGTCACAGGGACACTTGTAAAACCGATGTGTTCAGATTTAGCTCGTTTCGGTCTGAAACAGCTTGTTTCGTTGTATTAAGCAAGAATACACGCTTTTCGCGCAGTTATAAGATAAAAGTTTTTACGCGTATCACAGGGACACTTGTTGTGTTCAGATTTAGCTCGTTTAGGTCTAAAACAGCTTGTTTCGTTGTATTAAGCACGAATACATGCTTTTCGCGCAGTTATGAAAGTTTTGACGCGTATAACGTGGACACTTGTAAAACCGTTGTGTTCAGATCTAGCTCGTTTTGGTCTAAAACAGCTTGTTTCGTTGTATTATGCAAGAATACGTGCTTTTCATGAGGTTATAAGAGAAACAGTTTTGACGCTTATCACAGGGACACTAGTAAACCCGATGTGTTCAGATTTAGCTCGTTTCGGTTTAAAACAGCTTGTTTCGTTGTAATAAGCACGAATACATGGTTTCGCACAGTTATGAAAGTTTTGACGCGTATCACATGGACACTTGTAAAACCGACGTGTTCAGATTTAGCTCGTTTTGGTCTAAAACAGCTTGTTTCGTTGTATTAAGCACGAATACAAGATTTTCGAGCAGTTATAAGAGAAAAAGTTTTGACGCGTATCACATGGACATTCGTAAAACCGATGTGTTCAGATCTAGCTCGTTTTGGTCTAAAACAGCTTGTTTCGTTTTATTAAGCCCGAATACAAGCTTTTCGCGCAGTTATAAGAAAAAAAGTTTTGACGCGTATCACATGGACACTTGTAAAACCGATGTTTTCAGATTTAGCTCGTTTCGGTGTAAAAAGCTTGTTTCGTTGTATTAAGAGAGAATACACGCTTTTCGCGCAGTTATAAGATAAAAAGTTTTTACGCGTATCACAGGAACACTTGTGTTCAGATTTAGCTCGTTTAGGTCTAAAACAGCTTGTTTCGTTGTATTAAGCACGAATACATGCTTTTCGCGCAGTCATGAAAGTTTTGACGCGTATAACGTGGACACTTGTAAAACCGTTGTGTTCAGATCTATCTCGTTTTGGTCTAAAACAGCTTGTTTCGTTGTATTAAGCACGAATACAAGCTTCTCGCGCAGTTATAAGAGAAAAAGTTTTGACGCGTGTCACAGGGACACTTGTAAAACCGATGTGTTCAGATTTAGCTCGTTTCGGTCTAAAACAGCTTGTTTCGTTGTATTAAGCACGAATACATGCTTTTCGCGCAGTTATAAGAGAAAAAGTTTTCAAGCGTATCACGTGGACACTTGTAAAACCGATGTGTTCAGATTTAGCTCGTTTTGGTCTAAAACAGCTTGTTTCGTTGTATTAGGCACGAATACAAGCTTTTCGAGCAGTTATAAGAGAAAAATTTTGACGCGTATCACATGGACACTTTTAAAACCGATGTGTTCAGATTTCGTTTGTTTCGATCTAAAACAGCTTGTTTCGTTGTAATATGCAAGAACACATGCTTTTCGCCCAGTTATAAGAGAAAAAGTTTTGACGCGTATCACGCGGACACTTAAAAAACCGATGTGTTCTGATCAAGATTGTTTTGGTCTAAACAGGTTGTTTCATGCTTTTCGAGCAGTTATAAGAGAAAAAGTTTTGACGCGTATCACGTGGACACTTGTAAAACCGATGTGTTTTGATCTAGATCGTTTTGGTCTAACAACAGCGTGTTTTGTTGTATTAAGCACAAACACATGCTTTTAACGCAGTTATGAAAAAACGTTGTGACGCGTATAACGTGGACACTTGTAAAACCGTTGTGTTCAGATCTAGCTCGTTTTGGTCTAAAACAGCTTGTTTTGTTGTATCAAGCACGAATACAAGCTTCTTGCGCAGTTATAGAAGAAAAAGTTTTGACGCGTATCAGAGGAACACTGTGAAACCGATGAGTTCAGATTTAGCTCGTTTCGGTCTAAAACAGCTTTTTTTGTTGTATTAAGCACGAATACATGCTTTTCATGAGGTTATAAGAGAAACAGTTTTGACGCTTATCACAGGGACACTAGTAAAGCCGATGTCTTCAGATTTAGCTCGTTTCGGTATAAAACAGCTTGTTTCGTTGTAATAAGCACGAATACATGGTTTTCGCGCAGTTATGAAAGTTTTGACGCGTATCACATGGACACTTGTAAAACCGACATGTTCAGATTTAGCTCGTTTTGGTCTAAAACAGCTTGTTTCGTTGTATTAAGCACGAATACAAGCTTTTCCAGCAGTTATAAGAGAAAAAGTTTTCACGCCTATCACATGGACAGTTGTAAAACCGATCTGTTCAGATCTAGCTCGTTTTGGTCTAAAACAGCTTGTCTCGTTGTAATAAGCAAGAATACATGATTTTCGCGCAGTTATAAGAGAAAAAGTTTTGACGCGTATCACATGGACACTTGTAAAACCGATGTGTTCAGATCTAGCTCGTTTTGGTCTTAAACAGCTTGTTTCGTTTTATTAATCACGAATACATGCTTTTCGCGCAGTTCTAAGAGAAAAAGTTTTGACGCATGTCACCGGGACACTTGTAAAATCGATGAGTTCAGATTTAGCTCGGTTAGGTCTAAAACAGCTTGTTTTGTTGTATTAAGCACGAATACATGCTTTTTAATGAGTCATAAGAAAAAGTTTTGACGCGTATCACAAGGACACTATTAAACCCGATGTGTTCAGATTTAGCTCGTTTCGGTCTAAAACAACTTGTTTCGTTGTATTAAGCACGAATACAAGCTTTTCGAGCAGTTATAAGAGAAAAAGTTTTGACGCTTATCACATGGACACTTGTAAAACCGATGTGTCAGATCTAGCTCGTTTTAGTCTAAAACAGCTTGTTCCGTTGTATTAAGCAAGATATATGCTTTTCGCGCAGTTATCAGAGAAAAAGTTTTGACGCGTGTCACAGGGACACATGTAAAACCGATGTGTGAGATTTAGCTCGTTTTGGTCTAGAACAGCTTGTTTCGTTGTATTAAGCACGAATACCAGCTTTTCGCGCAGTTATAAGAAAACAGTTTTGACGCGTGTCACATGGACACTTGTAAAACCGATGTTTTAAGATTTAGCTCGTTTTGGTCTGAAACAGCTTGTTTCGTTGTATTAAGCAAGAATGCACGCTTTTCGCGCCGTTATAAGATAAAAACTTTTTACGCGTATCACAGGGACACTTGTAAAACCGTTGTGTTCAGATTTAGCTCGTTTAGGTCGTAAACAGCTTGTTTCGCTGTATTAAGCACGAATACATGGTTTTCGCGCAGTTATGAAAGTTTTGACGCGTATCACATGGACACTTGTAAAACCGATGTGTTCAGATTTGGCTCGTTTTGGTCTAAAACAGCTTGTTTCGTTGTATTAAGCACAAATACAAGCTTTTCGAGCAGTTATAAGAGAAAAAGTTTTGACGCGTATCACATTGACACTTGTAAAACCGATGAGCTCAGATTTAGCTCGTTTCGGTCTAAAGCAGCTTTTTTTGTTGCTATTAAGCACGAATACATGCTTTAATGAAGTTATAAGAGAAACAGTTTTGACGCGTATCACAGGGACACTAGTAAACCCGATGTGTTCAATTTAGCTCGTTTCGGCCTAAAACAGCTTGTTTCGTTGTATTAAGCACGAATACATGGTTTTCGCGCAGTTATGAAAGTTTTGACGCGTATCACATGGACAGTTGTAAAACCTATGTGTTCAGATTTAGCTCGTTTTGGTCTAAAACAGCTTGTTTCGTTGTATTAAGCACGAATACAAGCTTTTCGAGCAGTTATAAGAGAAAAAGTTTTGACGCGTATCACATGAACACTTGTAAAACCGATGTGTTCAGATCTAGCTCGTTTTGGTCTAAAACAGCTTGTTTCGTTGTATTAAGCAAGAATAAATGCTTTTCGCGCAGTTATAAGAGAAAAAGTTTTGACGCGTATCACATGGACACTTGTAAAACCGATGTGTTCAGATCTAGCTCGTTTTAGTCTAAAACAGCTTGTTTCGTTGTATTAAGCAAGAATATATGCTTGTCGCGCAGTTATAAGAGAAAAAGTTTTGACGCGTATCAGAGGAACACTTGTAAAACCGATGTGTTCAGATTTAACTCTTTTCGGACTAAAACAGCTTGTTTCGTTGTATTAAGCACGAATACATGCTTTTCGCGCAGTTATAAGAGAAAAAGTTTTGACGCGTATCACATGGACACTTGGAAAACCGATGTGTTCAGATCTATCTCGTTTTGGTCTAAAACAGCTTGTTTCGTTGTATTAAGCACGAATACATGCTTTTCGCGCAGTTATAAGAGAAAAAGTTTTGACGCGTATCACGTGGACACTATTAAAACCGATGTGTTTTGATCTAGATCCTTTTGGTCTAAAACAGCTTGTTTTGTTGTATTAAGCACAAACACATGCTTTTAGCGCAGTTATGAGAAAACATTGTGACGCGTATCGCATGGACACTTGTAAAACCGAGGTGTTCAGATCTAGCTCGTTTTGCTCTAAAACAGCTTGTTTCGTTGTATTAAGCACGAATACATGCTTTTCGCGCAGTTATCAGAGAAAAAGTTTTGACGCGTGTCACAGGGACACATGTAAAACCGATGTGTTGAGATTTAGCTCGTTTCAGTCTAAAACAGCTTGTTTCGTTTTATTACGCACGAATATATGCTTTTCCCGCAGTTATAAGAGAAAAAGATTTGACGCCTGTCACAGGGACACTTGTAAAACCGATGTGTTCTGATCTAGCTCGTTTTGGTCTAGAACAGCTTGTTTCGTTGTATTAAGCACGAATAAAGCTTTTCGCGCAGTTATAAAAAAAACAGTTTTGACGCGTGTCACATGGACACTTGTAAAACCGATGTTTTAAGATTTAGCTCGTTTTGGTCTGAAACAGCTTGTTTCGTTGTATTAAGCAAGAATACACGCTTTTCGCGCAGTTATAAGATAAAAAGTTTTTACGCGTATCACAGGGACACTTGTAAAACCGTTGTGTTGAGATTTAGCTTGTTTAGGTCGTAAACAGCTTGTTTCGCTGTATTAAGCACGAATACATGCTTTTCGCGCAGTTATAGAAGAAAAAGTTTTGACGCGCATCAGAGGGACACTTGTAAAACCGATGAGTTCAGATTTAGCTCGTTTCGGTCTAAAACAGATTGTTTTGTTGTATTAAGCACGAATACATGCTTTTCATGAGGTTATAAGAGAAACAGTTTTGACGCTTATCACAGGGACACTAGTAAACCCGATGTGTTCAGCTTTAGCTCGTTTTGGTCTAAAACAGCTTGTTTCATTGTATTAAGCAAGAATACATGGTTTTCGCGCAGTTATGAAAGTTTTGACGCGTATCACATGGACACTTGTAAAACCGATGTGTTCAGATCTAGCTCGTTTTGGGATAAAACAGCTTGTTTCGTTGTATTAAGCAAGAATACATGCTTTTCGCGCAGTTATAAGAGAAAAAGTTTTGTCGCGTATCAAATGGACACTTGTAAAACCGATGTGTTCAGATCTAGCTCGTTTTGGTCTAAAACAGCTTGTTTCGTTTTATTAAGCACGAATACATGCTTTTCGCGCAGTTCTAAGAGAAAAAGTTTTGACGCGTGTCGCCGGGACACTTGTAAAACCGATGAGTTCAGATTTAGCTCGTTTCGGTCTAAAACAGCTTGTTTTGTTGTATTAAGCACGAATACATGCTTTTAATGAAGTTATAAGGGAAACAGTTTTGACGCGTATCACGGGGACACTAGTAAACCCGATGTGTTCAGATTTAGCTCGTTTCGTACTAAAACAGCTTGTTTCGTTGTATTAAGCACGAATACATGGTTTTCGAGCAGTTATGAAAGTTTTGACGCGTATCACATGGACACTTGTAAAACCGATGTGTTCAGATCTAGCTCGTTTTGGTCTAAAACAGCTTGTTTCGTTGTATTAAGCAAGAATACATGCTTTTCGCGCAGTTATAAGAGAAAAAGTTTTGACGCGTATCACATGGACACTTGTAAAACCGATGTGTTCAGATCTAGCTCGTTTTGGTCTAAAACAGCTTGTTTCGTTGTATTAAGCACGAATACAAGGTTTTCGCGCAGTTATGAAAGTTTTGACGCGTATCACATGGACACTTGTAAAACCGATGTGTTCAGATTTTGCTTGTTTTGGTCTACGACAGCTTGTTTCGTTGTATTAAGCACGAATACAAGCTTCTCGCGCAGTTATAAAAGAAAAAGTTTTGACGCGTATCAGAGGGACACTTGTAAAACCGATGAGTTCAGATTTAGCTCGTTTCGGTCTAAAACAGCTTGTTTTGTTGTATTAAGCACGAATACATGCTTTTAATGAGGTTATAAGAGAAACAGTTTTGACGCTTATCCCAGGGACACAAGTAAAACCGATGAGTTCAGATTTAGCTCGTTTCGGTCTAAAACAGCTTGTTTCGTTGTATTAAGCACGAATACATGGTTTTCGCGCAGTTATGAAAGTTTTGACGCGTATCACATGGACACTTGTAAAACCGATGTGTTCAGATTTGGCTCGTTTTGGTCTAAAACAGCTTGTTTCGTTGTATTAAGCACAAATACAAGCTTTTCGAGCAGTTATAAGAGAAAAAGTTTTGACGCGTATCACATGGACACTTGTAAAACCGATGAGCTCAGATTTAGCTCGTTTCGGTCTAAAGCAGTTTTTTGTTGTATTAAGCACGAATACATGCTTTTAATGAAGTTATAAGAGAAACAGTTTTGACGCGTATCACAGGGACACTAGTAAACCCGATGTGTTCAGATTTAGCTCGTTTCGGTCTAAAACAGCTTGTTTCGTTGTATTAAGCACGAATACATGGTTTTCGCGCAGTTACGAAAGTTTTGACGCGTATCACATGAACACTTGTAAAACCGATGTGTTCAGATCTAGCTCGTTTTGGTCTAAAACAGCTTGTTTCCTTGTATTAAGCAAGAATAAATGCTTTTCGCGCAGTTATAAGAGAAAAAGTTTTGACGCGTATCACATGGACACTTGTAAAACCGATGTGCTCAGATCTAGCTCGTTTTAGTCTAAAACAGCTTGTTCCATTTTATTACGCACGAATATATGCTTTTCGCCCAGTTATAAGAGAAAAAGTTTTGACGCGTATCACATGGGCACTTGTAAAACCGAGGTGTTCAGATTTAGCTCGTTTCGGTCTAAAACAGTTTGTTTCGTTGTATTAAGCACCAATACATGCTTTTCGCGCAGTTATAAGAGAAAAAGTTTTGACGCGTATCACGTGGACACTTGTAAAACCGATGTGTTCAGATTCAGCTCGTTTTGGTCTAAAACAGCTTGTTTCGTTGTATTAAGCACGAATACAAGCTTTCCGAGCAGTTATAAGAGAAAAATTTTGACGCGTATCACATGGACACTTTTAAAACCGATGTGTTCAGATTTCGCTCGTTTCGATCTAAAACAGCTTGTTTTGTTGTATTAAGCACAAACACATGCTTTTAGCGCAGTTATGAGAAAACATTGTGACGCGTATCGCATGGACACTTGTAAAACCGAGGTGTTCAAATCTAGCTCGTTTTGCTCTAAAACAGCTTGTTTCGTTGTATTAAGCACGAATACATGCTTTTCGCGCAGTTATCAGAGAAAAAGTTTTGACGCGTGTCACAGGGACACATGTAAAACCGATGTGTTGAGATTTAGCTCGTTTCAGTCTAAAACAGCTTGTTTCGTTGTATTACGCACGAATATCTGCTTTTCCCGCAGTTATAAGAGAAAAAGATTTGACGCCTGTCACAGGGACACTTGTAAAACCGATGTGTTCTGATCTAGCTCGTTTTGGTCTAGAACAGCTTGTTTCGTTGTATTAAGCAAGAATACAAGCTTTTCGCGCAGTTATAAGAAAAACAGTTTTGACGCGTGTCACATGGACACTTGTAAAACCGATGTTTTAAGATTTAGCTCGTTTCGGTCTAAAGCAGCTTTTTTGTTGTATTAAGCACGAATACATGCTTTTAATGAAGTTATAAGAGAAACAGTTTTGACGCGTATCACAGGGACACTAGTAAACCCGATGTGTTCAAATTTAGCTCGTTTCGGCCTAAAACAGCTTGTTCCGTTGTAATAAGCACGAATACATGGTTTTCGCGCAGTTATGAAAGTTTTGACGCGTATCACATGGACAGTTGTAAAACCTATGTGTTCAGATTTAGCTCGTTTTGGTCTAAAACAGCTTGTTTCGTTGTATTAAGCACGAATACAATCTTTTCGAGCAGTTATAAGAGAAAAAGTTTTGACGCGTATCACATGAACACTTGTAAAACCGATGTGTTCAGATCTAGCTCGTTTTGGTCTAAAACAGCTTGTTTCGTTGTATTAAGCAAGAATAAATGCTTTTCGCGCAGTTATAAGAGAAAAAGTTTTGACGCGTATCACATGGACACTTGTAAAACCGATGTGTTCAGATCTAGCTCGTTTTAGTCTAAAACAGCTTGTTCCATTTTATTACGCACGAATATATGCTTTTCGCCCAGTTATAAGAGAAAAAGTTTTGACGCGTATCACATGGGCACTTGTAAAACCGAGGTGTTCAGATTTAGCTCGTTTCGGTCTAAAACAGTTTGTTTCGTTGTATTAAGCACCAATACATGCTTTTCGCGCAGTTATAAGAGAAAAAGTTTTGACGCGTATCACGTGGACACTTGTGAAACCGATGTGTTCAGATTCAGCTCGTTTTGGTCTAAAACAGCTTGTTTCGTTGTATTAAGCACGAATACAAGCTTTCCGAGCAGTTATAAGAGAAAAATTTTGACGCGTATCACATGGACACTTTTAAAACCGATGTGTTCAGATTTCGCTCGTTTCGATCTAAAACAGCTTGTTTTGTTGTATTAAGCACAAACACAAGCTTTTAGCGCAGTTATGAGAAAACATTGTGACGCGTATCGCATGGACACTTGTAAAACCGATGTGTTCAGATTTGGCTCGTTTTGGTCTAAAACAGCTTGTTTCGTTGTATTAAGCACAAATACAAGCTTTTCGAGCAGTTATAAGAGAAAAAGTTTTGACGCGTATCACGTGGACACTTGTAAAACCGATGAGCTCAGATTTAGCTCGTTTCGGTCTAAAGCAGCTTTTTTGTTGTATTAAGCACGAATACATGCTTTTAATGAAGTTATAAGAGAAACAGTTTTGACGCGTATCACAGGGACACTAGTAAACCCGATGTGTTCAAATTTAGCTCGTTTCGGCCTAAAACAGCTTGTTCCGTTGTAATAAGCACGAATACATGGTTTTCGCGCAGTTATGAAAGTTTTGACGCGTATCACATGGACAGTTGTAAAACCTATGTGTTCAGATTTAGCTCGTTTTGGTCTAAAACAGCTTGTTTCGTTGTATTAAGCACGAATACAATCTTTTCGAGCAGTTATAAGAGAAAAAGTTTTGACGCGTATCACATGAACACTTGTAAAACCGATGTGTTCAGATCTAGCTCGTTTTGGTCTAAAACAGCTTGTTTCGTTGTATTAAGCAAGAATAAATGCTTTTCGCGCAGTTATAAGAGAAAAAGTTTTGACGCGTATCACATGGACACTTGTAAAACCGATGTGTTCAGATCTAGCTCGTTTTAGTCTAAAACAGCTTGTTCCATTTTATTACGCACGAATATATGCTTTTCGCCCAGTTATAAGAGAAAAAGTTTTGACGCGTATCACATGGGCACTTGTAAAACCGAGGTGTTCAGATTTAGCTCGTTTCGGTCTAAAACAGTTTGTTTCGTTGTATTAAGCACCAATACATGCTTTTCGCGCAGTTATAAGAGAAAAAGTTTTGACGCGTATCACGTGGACACTTGTGAAACCGATGTGTTCAGATTCAGCTCGTTTTGGTCTAAAACAGCTTGTTTCGTTGTATTAAGCACGAATACAAGCTTTCCGAGCAGTTATAAGAGAAAAATTTTGACGCGTATCACATGGACACTTTTAAAACCGATGTGTTCAGATTTCGCTCGTTTCGATCTAAAACAGCTTGTTTTGTTGTATTAAGCACAAACACAAGCTTTTAGCGCAGTTATGAGAAAACATTGTGACGCGTATCGCATGGACACTTGTAAAACCGAGGTGTTCAAATCTAGCTCGTTTTGCTCTAAAACAGCTTGTTTCGTTGTATTAAGCACGAATACATGCTTTTCGCGCAGTTATCAGAGAAAAAGTTTTGACGCGTGTCACAGGGACACATGTAAAACCGATGTGTTGAGATTTAGCTCGTTTCAGTCTAAAACAGCTTGTTTCGTTGTATTACGCACGAATATATGCTTTTCCCGCAGTTATAAGAGAATAAGATTTGACGCCTGTCACAGGGACACTTGTAAAACCGATGTGTTCTGATCTAGCTCGTTTTGGTCTAGAACAGCTTGTTTCGTTGTATTAAGCAAGAATACAAGCTTTTCGCGCAGTTATAAGAAAAACAGTTTTGACGCGTCTCACATGGACACTTGTAAAACCGATGTTTTAAGATTTAGCTCGTTTTGGTCTGAAACAGCTTGTTTCGTTGTATTAAGCAAGAATACACGCTTTTCGCGCAGTTATAAGATAAAAAGTTTTTACGCGTATCACAGGGACACTTGTAAAACCGTTGTGTTCAGATTTAGCTCGTTTAGGTCGTAAACAGCTTGTTTCGCTGTATTAAGCAAGAATACATGCTTTTCGCGCAGTTGTAGAAGAAAAAGTTTTGACGCGCATCAGAGGGACACTTGTAAAACCGATGAGTTCAGATTTAGCTCGTTTCGGTCTAAAACAGATTGTTTTGTTGTATTAGGCACGAATACATGCTTTTCATGAGGTTATAAGAAAAACAGTTTTGACGCTTATCACAGGGACACTAGTAAACCCGATGTGTTCAGCTTTAGCTCGTTTTGGTCTAAAACAGCTTGTTTCATTGTATTAAGCAAGAATACATGGTTTTCGCGCAGTTATGAAAGTTTTGACGCGTATCACATGGACACTTGTAAAACCGATATGTTCAGATCTAGCTCGTTTTGGGATAAAACAGCTTGTTTCGTTGTATTAGGCAAGAATACATGCTTTTCGCGCAGTTATAAGAGAAAAAGTTTTGTCGCGTATCAAATGGACACTTGTAAAACCGATGTGTTCAGATCTAGCTCGTTTTGGTCTAAAACAGCTTGTTTCGTTTTATTAAGCACGAATACATGCTTTTCGCGCAGTTCTAAGAGAAAAAGTTTTGACGCGTGTCGCCGCGACACTTGTAAAACCGATGAGTTCAGATTTAGCTCGTTTCGGTCTAAAACAGCTTGTTTTGTTGTATTAAGCACGAATACATGCTTTTAATGAAGTTATAAGGGAAACAGTTTTGACGCGTATCACAGGGACACTAGTAAACCCGATTTGTTCAGATTTAGCTCGTTTCGTACTAAAACAGCTTGTTTCGTTGTATTAAGCACCAATACATGCTTTTCGCGCAGTTATAAGAGAAAAAGTTTTGACGCGTATCACGTGGACACTTGTGAAACCGATGTGTTCAGATTCAGCTCGTTTTGGTCTAAAACAGCTTGTTTCGTTGTATTAAGCACGAATACAAGCTTTCCGAGCAGTTATAAGAGAAAAATTTTGACGCGTATCACATGGACACTTTTAAAACCGATGTGTTCAGATTTCGCTCGTTTCGATCTAAAACAGCTTGTTTTGTTGTATTAAGCACAAACACAAGCTTTTAGCGCAGTTATGAGAAAACATTGTGACGCGTATCGCATGGACACTTGTAAAACCGAGGTGTTCAAATCTAGCTCGTTTTGCTCTAAAACAGCTTGTTTCGTTGTATTAAGCACGAATACATGCTTTTCGCGCAGTTATCAGAGAAAAAGTTTTGACGCGTGTCACAGGGACACATGTAAAACCGATGTGTTGAGATTTAGCTCGTTTCAGTCTAAAACAGCTTGTTTCGTTGTATTACGCACGAATATATGCTTTTCCCGCAGTTATAAGAGAATAAGATTTGACGCCTGTCACAGGGACACTTGTAAAACCGATGTGTTCTGATCTAGCTCGTTTTGGTCTAGAACAGCTTGTTTCGTTGTATTAAGCAAGAATACAAGCTTTTCGCGCAGTTATAAGAAAAACAGTTTTGACGCGTCTCACATGGACACTTGTAAAACCGATGTTTTAAGATTTAGCTCGTTTTGGTCTGAAACAGCTTGTTTCGTTGTATTAAGCAAGAATACACGCTTTTCGCGCAGTTATAAGATAAAAAGTTTTTACGCGTATCACAGGGACACTTGTAAAACCGTTGTGTTCAGATTTAGCTCGTTTAGGTCGTAAACAGCTTGTTTCGCTGTATTAAGCAAGAATACATGCTTTTCGCGCAGTTGTAGAAGAAAAAGTTTTGACGCGCATCAGAGGGACACTTGTAAAACCGATGAGTTCAGATTTAGCTCGTTTCGGTCTAAAACAGATTGTTTTGTTGTATTAAGCACGAATACATGCTTTTCATGAGGTTATAAGAGAAACAGTTTTGATGCTTATCACAGGGACACTAGTAAACCCGATGTGTTCAGCTTTAGCTCGTTTTGGTCTAAAACAGCTTGTTTCATTGTATTAAGCAAGAATACATGGTTTTCGCGCAGTTATGAAAGTTTTGACGCGTATCACATGGACACTTGTAAAACCGATATGTTCAGATCTAGCTCGTTTTGGGATAAAACAGCTTGTTTCGTTGTATTAAGCAAGAATACATGCTTTTCGCGCAGTTATAAGAGAAAAAGTTTTGTCGCGTATCAAATGGACACTTGTAAAACCGATGTGTTCAGATCTAGCTCGTTTTGGTCTAAAACAGCTTGTTTCGTTGTATTAAGCAAGAATACATGCTTTTCGCGCAGTTATAAGAGAAAAAGTTTTGACGCGTATCACATGGACACTTGTAAAACCGATGTGTTCAGATCTAGCTCGTTTTGGTCTAAAACAGCTTGTTTCGTTGTATTAAGCACGAATACAAGGTTTTCGCGCAGTTATGAAAGTTTTGACGCGTATCACATAGACACTTGTAAAATCGATGTGTTCAGATTTTGCTTGTTTTGGTCTACGACAGCTTGTTTCGTTGTATTAAGCACGAATACAAGCTTCTCGCGCAGTTATAAAAGAAAAAGTTTTGACGCGTATCAGAGGGACACTTGTAAAACCGATGAGTTCAGATATAGCTCGTTTCGGTCTAAAACAGCTTGTTTTGTTGTATTAAGCACGAATACATGCTTTTAATGAGGTTATAAGAGAAACAGTTTTGACGCTTATCCCAGGGACACAAGTAAACCCGATGTGTTCAGATTTAGCTCGTTTCGGTCTAAAACAGCTTGTTTCGTTGTATTAAGCACGAATACATGGTTTTCGCGCAGTTATGAAAGTTTTGACGCGTATCACATGGACACTTGTAAAACCGATGTGTTCAGAATTGGCTCGTTTTGGTCTAAAACAGCTTGTTTCGTTGTATTAAGCACAAATACAAGCTTTTCGAGCAGTTATAAGAGAAAAAGTTTTGACGCGTATCACATGGACACTTGTAAAACCGATGAGCTCAGATTTAGCTCGTTTCGGTCTAAAGCAGCTTTTTTTGTTGTATTAAGCACGAATACATGCTTTAATTGAAGTTATAAGAGAAACAGTTTTGACGCGTATCACAGGGATACTAGTAAACCCGATGTGTTCAAATTTAGCTCGTTTCGGCCTAAAACAGCTTGTTTCGTTGTATTAAGCCCGAATACATGGTTTTCGCGCAGTTATAAGAGAAAAAGTTTTGACGCGTATCAGAGGAACACTTGTAAAACCGATGTAATCAGATTTAGCTCGTTTCAGTCTAAAACAGCTTGTTTCGTTGTATTAAGCACGAATACATGCTTTTCGCGCAGTTATAAGAGAAAACGTTTAGACGCGTATCAGAGGAACACTTGTAAAACCGATGTGTTGTGATTTAGCTCGTTTCGGTCTAAAATTTGTTTCGTTGTATTAAGCAAGAATACATGCTTTTCGCGCAGTTATAAAAGAAAAAGTTTTGACGCGTGTCACAGGGACACTTGTAAAACCGATGTGTTCAGATTTAGCTCGTTTCGGTCTGAAACAGCTTGTTTCGTTGTATTAAGCAAGAATACACGCTTTTCGCGCAGTTATAAGATAAAAAGTTTTTACGCGTATCACAGGGACACTTGTTGTGTTCAGATTTAGCTCGTTTAGGTCTAAAACAGCTTGTTTCGTTGTATTAAGCACGAATACATGCTTTTCGCGCAGTTATGAAACTTTTGACGCGTATAACGTGGACACTTGTAAAACCGTTGTGTTCAGATCTAGCTCGTTTTGGTCTAAAACAGCTTGTTTCGTTGTATTATGCAAGAATACGTGCTTTTCATGAGGTTATAAGAGAAACAGTTTTGACGCTTATCACAGGGACACTAGTAAACCCGATGTGTTCAGATTTAGCTCGTTTCGGTTTAAAACAGCTTGTTTCGTTGTAATAAGCACGAATACATGGTTTTCGCACAGTTATGAAAGTTTTGACGCGTATCACATGGACACTTGTAAAACCGACGTGTTCAGATTTAGCTCGTTTTGGTCTAAAACAGCTTGTTTCGTTGTATTAAGCACGAATACAAGATTTTCGAGCAGTTATAAGAGAAAAAGTTTTGACGCGTATCACATGGACATTCGTAAAACCGATGTGTTCAGATCTAGCTCGTTTTGGTCTAAAACAGCTTGTTTCGTTTTATTAAGCCCGAATACAAGCTTTTCGCGCAGTTATAAGAAAAAAAGTTTTGACGCGTATCACATGGACACTTGTAAAACCGATGTTTTCAGATTTAGCTCGTTTCGGTGTAAAAAGCTTGTTTCGTTTTATTAAGAGAGAATACACGCTTTTCGCGCAGTTATAAGATAAAAAGTTTTTACGCGTATCACAGGAACACTTGTGTTCAGATTTAGCTCGTTTAGGTCTAAAACAGCTTGTTTCGTTGTATTAAGCACGAATACATGCTTTTCGCGCAGTCATGAAAGTTTTGACGCGTATAACGTGGACACTTGTAAAACCGTTGTGTTCAGATCTATCTCGTTTTGGTCTAAAACAGCTTGTTTCGTTGTATTAAGCACGAATACAAGCTTCTCGCGCAGTTATAAGAGAAAAAGTTTTGACGCGTGTCACAGGGACACTTGTAAAACCGATGTGTTCAGATTTAGCTCGTTTCGGTCTAAAACAGCTTGTTTCGTTGTATTAAGCACGAATACATGCTTTTCGCGCAGTTATAAGAGAAAAAGTTTTCAAGCGTATCACGTGGACACTTGTAAAACCGATGTGTTCAGATTTAGCTCGTTTTGGTCTAAAACAGCTTGTTTCGTTGTATTAGGCACGAATACAAGCTTTTCGAGCAGTTATAAGAGAAAAATTTTGACGCGTATCACATGGACACTTTTAAAACCGATGTGTTCAGATTTCGTTTGTTTCGATCTAAAACAGCTTGTTTCGTTGTAATATGCAAGAACACATGCTTTTCGCCCAGTTATAAGAGAAAAAGTTTTGACGCGTATCACGCGGACACTTAAAAAACCGATGTGTTCTGATCAAGATTGTTTTGGTCTAAAACAGGTTGTTTCATGCTTTTCGAGCAGTTATAAGAGAAAAAGTTTTGACGCGTATCACGTGGACACTTGTAAAACCGATGTGTTTTGATCTAGATCGTTTTGGTCTAAAACAGCGTGTTTTGTTGTATTAAGCACAAACACATGCTTTTAACGCAGTTATGAAAAAACGTTGTGACGCGTATAACGTGGACACTTGTAAAACCGTTGTGTTCAGATCTAGCTCGTTTTGGTCTAAAACAGCTTGTTTTGTTGTATCAAGCACGAATACAAGCTTCTTGCGCAGTTATAGAAGAAAAAGTTTTGACGCGTATCAGAGGAACACTTGTGAAACCGATGAGTTCAGATTTAGCTCGTTTCGGTCTAAAACAGCTTTTTTTGTTGTATTAAGCACGAATACATGCTTTTCATGAGGTTATAAGAGAAACAGTTTTGACGCTTATCACAGGGACACTAGTAAAGCCGATGTCTTCAGATTTAGCTCGTTTCGGTATAAAACAGCTTGTTTCGTTGTAATAAGCACGAATACATGGTTTTCGCGCAGTTATGAAAGTTTTGACGCGTATCACATGGACACTTGTAAAACCGACATGTTCAGATTTAGCTCGTTTTGGTCTAAAACAGCTTGTTTCGTTGTATTAAGCACGAATACAAGCTTTTCCAGCAGTTATAAGAGAAAAAGTTTTCACGCCTATCACATGGACAGTTGTAAAACCGATCTGTTCAGATCTAGCTCGTTTTGGTCTAAAACAGCTTGTCTCGTTGTAATAAGCAAGAATACATGATTTTCGCGCAGTTATAAGAGAAAAAGTTTTGACGCGTATCACATGGACACTTGTAAAACCGATGTGTTCAGATCTAGCTCGTTTTGGTCTTAAACAGCTTGTTTCGTTTTATTAATCACGAATACATGCTTTTCGCGCAGTTCTAAGAGAAAAAGTTTTGACGCATGTCACCGGGACACTTGTAAAATCGATGAGTTCAGATTTAGCTCGGTTAGGTCTAAAACAGCTTGTTTTGTTGTATTAAGCACGAATACATGCTTTTAATGAAGTCATAAGAGAAAAAGTTTTGACGCGTATCACAAGGACACTATTAAACCCGATGTGTTCAGATTTAGCTCGTTTCGGTCTAAAACAACTTGTTTCGTTGTATTAAGCACGAATACAAGCTTTTCGAGCAGTTATAAGAGAAAAAGTTTTGACGCTTATCACATGGACACTTGTAAAACCGATGTGTTCAGATCTAGCTCGTTTTAGTCTAAAACAGCTTGTTCCGTTGTATTAAGCAAGAATATATGCTTTTCGCGCAGTTATCAGAGAAAAAGTTTTGACGCGTGTCACAGGGACACATGTAAAACCGATGTGTTGAGATTTAGCTCGTTTTGGTCTAGAACAGCTTGTTTCGTTGTATTAAGCACGAATACCAGCTTTTCGCGCAGTTATAAGAAAAACAGTTTTGACGCGTGTCACATGGACACTTGTAAAACCGATGTTTTAAGATTTAGCTCGTTTTGGTCTGAAACAGCTTGTTTCGTTGTATTAAGCAAGAATGCACGCTTTTCGCGCCGTTATAAGATAAAAACTTTTTACGCGTATCACAGGGACACTTGTAAAACCGTTGTGTTCAGATTTAGCTCGTTTAGGTCGTAAACAGCTTGTTTCGCTGTATTAAGCACGAATACATGGTTTTCGCGCAGTTATGAAAGTTTTGACGCGTATCACATGGACACTTGTAAAACCGATGTGTTCAGATTTGGCTCGTTTTGGTCTAAAACAGCTTGTTTCGTTGTATTAAGCACAAATACAAGCTTTTCGAGCAGTTATAAGAGAAAAAGTTTTGACGCGTATCACATTGACACTTGTAAAACCGATGAGCTCAGATTTAGCTCGTTTCGGTCTAAAGCAGCTTTTTTGTTGTATTAAGCACGAATACATGCTTTTAATGAAGTTATAAGAGAAACAGTTTTGACGCGTATCACAGGGACACTAGTAAACCCGATGTGTTCAAATTTAGCTCGTTTCGGCCTAAAACAGCTTGTTTCGTTGTATTAAGCACGAATACATGGTTTTCGCGCAGTTATGAAAGTTTTGACGCGTATCACATGGACAGTTGTAAAACCTATGTGTTCAGATTTAGCTCGTTTTGGTCTAAAACAGCTTGTTTCGTTGTATTAAGCACGAATACAAGCTTTTCGAGCAGTTATAAGAGAAAAAGTTTTGACGCGTATCACATGAACACTTGTAAAACCGATGTGTTCAGATCTAGCTCGTTTTGGTCTAAAACAGCTTGTTTCGTTGTATTAAGCAAGAATAAATGCTTTTCGCGCAGTTATAAGAGAAAAAGTTTTGACGCGTATCACATGGACACTTGTAAAACCGATGTGTTCAGATCTAGCTCGTTTTAGTCTAAAACAGCTTGTTTCGTTGTATTAAGCAAGAATATATGCTTGTCGCGCAGTTATAAGAGAAAAAGTTTTGACGCGTATCAGAGGAACACTTGTAAAACCGATGTGTTCAGATTTAACTCTTTTCGGACTAAAACAGCTTGTTTCGTTGTATTAAGCACGAATACATGCTTTTCGCGCAGTTATAAGAGAAAAAGTTTTGACGCGTATCACATGGACACTTGGAAAACCGATGTGTTCAGATCTATCTCGTTTTGGTCTAAAACAGCTTGTTTCGTTGTATTAAGCACGAATACATGCTTTTCGCGCAGTTATAAGAGAAAAAGTTTTGACGCGTATCACGTGGACACTATTAAAACCGATGTGTTTTGATCTAGATCCTTTTGGTCTAAAACAGCTTGTTTTGTTGTATTAAGCACAAACACATGCTTTTAGCGCAGTTATGAGAAAACATTGTGACGCGTATCGCATGGACACTTGTAAAACCGAGGTGTTCAGATCTAGCTCGTTTTGCTCTAAAACAGCTTGTTTCGTTGTATTAAGCACGAATACATGCTTTTCGCGCAGTTATCAGAGAAAAAGTTTTGACGCGTGTCACAGGGACACATGTAAAACCGATGTGTTGAGATTTAGCTCGTTTCAGTCTAAAACAGCTTGTTTCGTTTTATTACGCACGAATATATGCTTTTCCCGCAGTTATAAGAGAAAAAGATTTGACGCCTGTCACAGGGACACTTGTAAAACCGATGTGTTCTGATCTAGCTCGTTTTGGTCTAGAACAGCTTGTTTCGTTGTATTAAGCACGAATAAAGCTTTTCGCGCAGTTATAAAAAAAACAGTTTTGACGCGTGTCACATGGACACTTGTAAAACCGATGTTTTAAGATTTAGCTCGTTTTGGTCTGAAACAGCTTGTTTCGTTGTATTAAGCAAGAATACACGCTTTTCGCGCAGTTATAAGATAAAAAGTTTTTACGCGTATCACAGGGACACTTGTAAAACCGTTGTGTTGAGATTTAGCTTGTTTAGGTCGTAAACAGCTTGTTTCGCTGTATTAAGCACGAATACATGCTTTTCGCGCAGTTATAGAAGAAAAAGTTTTGACGCGCATCAGAGGGACACTTGTAAAACCGATGAGTTCAGATTTAGCTCGTTTCGGTCTAAAACAGATTGTTTTGTTGTATTAAGCACGAATACATGCTTTTCATGAGGTTATAAGAGAAACAGTTTTGACGCTTATCACAGGGACACTAGTAAACCCGATGTGTTCAGCTTTAGCTCGTTTTGGTCTAAAACAGCTTGTTTCATTGTATTAAGCAAGAATACATGGTTTTCGCGCAGTTATGAAAGTTTTGACGCGTATCACATGGACACTTGTAAAACCGATGTGTTCAGATCTAGCTCGTTTTGGGATAAAACAGCTTGTTTCGTTGTATTAAGCAAGAATACATGCTTTTCGCGCAGTTATAAGAGAAAAAGTTTTGTCGCGTATCAAATGGACACTTGTAAAACCGATGTGTTCAGATCTAGCTCGTTTTGGTCTAAAACAGCTTGTTTCGTTTTATTAAGCACGAATACATGCTTTTCGCGCAGTTCTAAGAGAAAAAGTTTTGACGCGTGTCGCCGGGACACTTGTAAAACCGATGAGTTCAGATTTAGCTCGTTTCGGTCTAAAACAGCTTGTTTTGTTGTATTAAGCACGAATACATGCTTTTAATGAAGTTATAAGGGAAACAGTTTTGACGCGTATCACGGGGACACTAGTAAACCCGATGTGTTCAGATTTAGCTCGTTTCGTACTAAAACAGCTTGTTTCGTTGTATTAAGCACGAATACATGGTTTTCGAGCAGTTATGAAAGTTTTGACGCGTATCACATGGACACTTGTAAAACCGATGTGTTCAGATCTAGCTCGTTTTGGTCTAAAACAGCTTGTTTCGTTGTATTAAGCAAGAATACATGCTTTTCGCGCAGTTATAAGAGAAAAAGTTTTGACGCGTATCACATGGACACTTGTAAAACCGATGTGTTCAGATCTAGCTCGTTTTGGTCTAAAACAGCTTGTTTCGTTGTATTAAGCACGAATACAAGGTTTTCGCGCAGTTATGAAAGTTTTGACGCGTATCACATGGACACTTGTAAAACCGATGTGTTCAGATTTTGCTTGTTTTGGGCTACGACAGCTTGTTTCGTTGTATTAAGCACGAATACAAGCTTCTCGCGCAGTTATAAAAGAAAAAGTTTTGACGCGTATCAGAGGGACACTTGTAAAACCGATGAGTTCAGATTTAGCTCGTTTCGGTCTAAAACAGCTTGTTTTGTTGTATTAAGCACGAATACATGCTTTTAATGAGGTTATAAGAGAAACAGTTTTGACGCTTATCCCAGGGACACAAGTAAAACCGATGAGTTCAGATTTAGCTCGTTTCGGTCTAAAACAGCTTGTTTCGTTGTATTAAGCACGAATACATGGTTTTCGCGCAGTTATGAAAGTTTTGACGCGTATCACATGGACACTTGTAAAACCGATGTGTTCAGATTTGGCTCGTTTTGGTCTAAAACAGCTTGTTTCGTTGTATTAAGCACAAATACAAGCTTTTCGAGCAGTTATAAGAGAAAAAGTTTTGACGCGTATCACATGGACACTTGTAAAACCGATGAGCTCAGATTTAGCTCGTTTCGGTCTAAAGCAGTTTTTTGTTGTATTAAGCACGAATACATGCTTTTAATGAAGTTATAAGAGAAACAGTTTTGACGCGTATCACAGGGACACTAGTAAACCCGATGTGTTCAGATTTAGCTCGTTTCGGTCTAAAACAGCTTGTTTCGTTGTATTAAGCACGAATACATGGTTTTCGCGCAGTTACGAAAGTTTTGACGCGTATCACATGAACACTTGTAAAACCGATGTGTTCAGATCTAGCTCGTTTTGGTCTAAAACAGCTTGTTTCCTTGTATTAAGCAAGAATAAATGCTTTTCGCGCAGTTATAAGAGAAAAAGTTTTGACGCGTATCACATGGACACTTGTAAAACCGATGTGCTCAGATCTAGCTCGTTTTAGTCTAAAACAGCTTGTTCCATTTTATTACGCACGAATATATGCTTTTCGCCCAGTTATAAGAGAAAAAGTTTTGACGCGTATCACATGGGCACTTGTAAAACCGAGGTGTTCAGATTTAGCTCGTTTCGGTCTAAAACAGTTTGTTTCGTTGTATTAAGCACCAATACATGCTTTTCGCGCAGTTATAAGAGAAAAAGTTTTGACGCGTATCACGTGGACACTTGTAAAACCGATGTGTTCAGATTCAGCTCGTTTTGGTCTAAAACAGCTTGTTTCGTTGTATTAAGCACGAATACAAGCTTTCCGAGCAGTTATAAGAGAAAAATTTTGACGCGTATCACATGGACACTTTTAAAACCGATGTGTTCAGATTTCGCTCGTTTCGATCTAAAACAGCTTGTTTTGTTGTATTAAGCACAAACACATGCTTTTAGCGCAGTTATGAGAAAACATTGTGACGCGTATCGCATGGACACTTGTAAAACCGAGGTGTTCAAATCTAGCTCGTTTTGCTCTAAAACAGCTTGTTTCGTTGTATTAAGCACGAATACATGCTTTTCGCGCAGTTATCAGAGAAAAAGTTTTGACGCGTGTCACAGGGACACATGTAAAACCGATGTGTTGAGATTTAGCTCGTTTCAGTCTAAAACAGCTTGTTTCGTTGTATTACGCACGAATATCTGCTTTTCCCGCAGTTATAAGAGAAAAAGATTTGACGCCTGTCACAGGGACACTTGTAAAACCGATGTGTTCTGATCTAGCTCGTTTTGGTCTAGAACAGCTTGTTTCGTTGTATTAAGCAAGAATACAAGCTTTTCGCGCAGTTATAAGAAAAACAGTTTTGACGCGTGTCACATGGACACTTGTAAAACCGATGTTTTAAGATTTAGCTCGTTTTGGTCTGAAACAGCTTGTTTCGTTGTATTAAGCAAGAATACATGCTTTTCGCGCAGTTATAAGATAAAAAGTTTTTACGCGTATCACAGGGACACTTGTAAAACCGTTGTGTTCAGATTTAGCTCGTTTAGGTCGTAAACAGCTTGTTTCGCTGTATTAAGCACGAATACATGCTTTTCGCGCAGTTGTAGAAGAAAAAGTTTTGACGCGCATCAGAGGGACACTTGTAAAACCGATGAGTTCAGATTTAGCTCGTTTCGGTCTAAAACAGATTGTTTTGTTGTATTAAGCACGAATACATGCTTTTCATGAGGTTATAAGAGAAACAGTTTTGACGCTTATCACAGGGACACTAGTAAACCCGATGTGTTCAGCTTTAGCTCGTTTTGGTCTAAAACAGCTTGTTTCATTGTATTAAGCAAGAATACATGGTTTTCGCGCAGTTATGAAAGTTTTGACGCGTATCACATGGACACTTGTAAAACCGATGTGTTCAGATCTAGCTCGTTTTGGGATAAAACAGCTTGTTTCGTTGTATTAAGCAAGAATACATGCTTTTCGCGCAGTTATAAGAGAAAAAGTTTTGTCGCGTATCAAATGGACACTTGTAAAACCGATGTGTTCAGATCTAGCTCGTTTTGGTCTAAAACAGCTTGTTTCGTTTTATTAAGCACGAATACATGCTTTTCGCGCAGTTCTAAGAGAAAAAGTTTTGACGCGTGTCGCCGGGACACTTGTAAAACCGATGAGTTCAGATTTAGCTCGTTTCGGTCTAAAACAGCTTGTTTTGTTGTATTAAGCACGAATACATGCTTTTAATGAAGTTATAAGGGAAACAGTTTTGACGCGTATCACAGGGACACTAGTAAACCCGACGTGTTCAGATTTAGCTCGTTTCGTACTAAAACAGCTTGTTTCGTTGTATTAAGCACGAATACATGGTTTTCGAGCAGTTATGAAAGTTTTGACGCGTATCACATGGACACTTGTAAAACCGATGTGTACAGATCTAGCTCGTTTTGGTCTAAAACAGCTTGTTTCGTTGTATTAAGCAAGAATACATGCTTTTCGCGCAGTTATAAGAGAAAAAGTTTTGACGCGTATCACATGGACACTTGTAAAACCGATGTGTTCAGATCTAGCTCGTTTTGGTCTACGACAGCTTGTTTCGTTGTATTAAGCACGAATACAAGCTTCTCGCGCAGTTATAAAAGAAAAAGTTTTGACGCGTATCAGAGGGACACTTGTAAAACCGATGAGTTCAGATTTAGCTCGTTTCGGTCTAAAACAGCTTGTTTTGTTGTATTAAGCACGAATACATGCTTTTAATGAGGTTATAAGAGAAACAGTTTTGACGCTTATCCCAGGGACACAAGTAAACCCGATGTGTTCAGATTTAGCTCGTTTCGGTCTAAAACAGCTTGTTTCGTTGTATTAAGCACGAATACATGGTTTTCGCGCAGTTATGAAAGTTTTGACGCGTATCACATGGACACTTGTAAAACCGATGTGTTCAGAATTGGCTCGTTTTGGTCTAAAACAGCTTGTTTCGTTGTGTTAAGCACAAATACAAGGTTTTCGAGCAGTTATAAGAGAAAAAGTTTTGACGCGTATCACATGGACACTTGTAAAACCGATGAGCTCAGATTTAGCTCGTTTCGGTCTAAAGCAGCTTTTTTTGTTGTATTAAGCACGAATACATGCTTTAATTGAAATTATAAGAGAAACAGTTTTGACTCGTATCACAGGGACACTAGTAAACCCGATGTGTTCAAATTTAGCTCGTTTCGGCCTAAAAAAGCTTGTTTCGTTGTATTAAGCACGAATACATGATTTTCGCGCAGTTATGAAAGTTTTGACGCGTATCACATGGACAGTTGTAAAACCTATGTGTTCAGATTTAGCTCGTTTTGGTCTAAAACAGCTTGTTTCGTTGTATTAAGCACGAATACAAGCTTTTCGAGCAGTTATAAGAGAAAAAGTTTTGACGCGTATCACATGAACACTTGTAAAACCGATGTGTTCAGATCTAGCTCGTTTTGGTCTAAAACAGCTTGTTTCGTTGTATTAAGCAAGAATAAATGCTTTTCGCGCAGTTATAAGAGAAAAAGTTTTGACGCGTATCACATGGACACTTGTAAAACCGATGTGTTCAGATCTAGCTCGTTTTAGTCTAAAACAGCTTGTTCCATTTTATTACGCACGAATATATGCTTTTCGCCCAGTTATAAGAGAAAAAGTTTTGACGCGTATCACATGGGCACTTGTAAAACCGAGGTGTTCAGATTTAGCTCGTTTCGGTCTAAAACAGCTTGTTTCGTTGTATTAAGCACCAATACATGCTTTTCGCGCAGTTATAAGAGAAAAAGTTTTGACACGTATCACGTGGACACTTGTAAAACCGATGTGTTCAGATTCAGCTCGTTTTGGTCTAAAACAGCTTGTTTCGTTGTATTAAGCACGAATACAAGCTTTCCGAGCAGTTATAAGAGAAAAATTTTGACGCGTATCACATGGACACTTTTAAAACCGATGTGTTCAGATTTCGCTCGTTTCGATCTAAAACAGCTTGTTTCGTTGTATTATGCAAGAATACATGCTTTTCGCCCAGTTATAAGAGAAAAAGTTTTGACGCGTATCACGTGGACACTTGTAAAACCGATGTGTTCTGATCTAGATCGTTTTGGTCTAAAACAGCGTGTTTTGTTGTATGAAGCACCAACACATGCTTTTAGCGTAGTTATGAGAAAACATTGTGACGCGTATCACATGGACACTTGTAAAACCGAGGTGTTCAGATCTAGCTCGTTTTGGTCTAAAATAGCTTGTTTCGTTGTATTAAGCACGAATACATGCTTTCCGCGCAGTTATGAAAGTTTTGACGCGTGTAACGTGGACACTTGTAAAACCGTTGTGTTCAGATCTAGCACTTTTTGGTCTAAAACAGCTTGTTCTGTTGTATTAAGCACGAATACAAGCTTCTCGCGCAGTTATAGAAGAAAAAGTTTTGACGCGTATCAGAGGAACACTTGTGAAACCGATGAGTTCAGATTTAGCTCGTTTCGGTCTAAAACAGCTTGTTTTGTTGTATTAAGCACGAATACATGCTTTTCATGAGGTTATAAGAGAAACAGTTTTGACGCTTATCACAGGGACACTAGTAAAACCGACGTGTTCAGATTTAGCTCGTTTTGGTCTAAAACAGCTTGTTTCGTTGTATTAAGCACGAATACAAGCTTTTCCAGCAGTTAAAAGAGAAAAAGTTTTCACGCCTATCACATGGACAGTTGTAAAACCGATGTGTTCAGATCTAGCTCGTTTTGGTGTAAAACAGCTTGTTTCGTTTTATTAAGCACGAATACATGCTTTTCGCGCAGTTCTAAGAGAAAAAGTTTTGACGCGTGTCACCGGGACACTTGTAAAACCGATGAGTTCAGATTTAGCTCGGTTCGGTCTAAAACAGCTTGTTTTGTTGTATTAGGCACGAATACATGCTTTTAATGAAGTTATAAGAAAAAAGTTTTGACGCGTATCACAAGGACACTATTAAACCCGATGTGTTCAGATTTAGCTCGTTTCGGTCTAAAACAGCTTGTTTCGTTGTATTAAGCACGAATACAAGCTTTTCGAGCAGTTATAAGAGAAAAAGTTTTGACACTTATCACAGGGACACTTGTAGAACCGATGTTTTCAGAGTTAGCTCGTTTTGGTCTGAAACAGCTTGTTTCGTTATTAAGCAAGAATACACGCTTTTCGCGCAGTTATAAGATAACAAGATTTTACGCGTATCACAGGGACACTTGTAAAACCGTTGTGTTCAGATTTAGCTTGTTTAGGTCTAAAACAGCTTGTTTCGTTGTATTAAGCATGAATACATGCTTTTCGCGCAGTTATGAAAGTTTTGACGCGTATAACGTGGACACTTGTAAAACCGATGTGTTCAGATCTAGCTCGTTTTGGTCTAAAACAGCTTGTTTCGTTGTATTAAGCTCGAATACAAGCTTCTCGCGCAGTTATAGAAGAAAACGTTTTGACGCGTATCAGAGGGACACTTGTAAAACCGATGAGTTCAGATTTAGCTCGTTTCGGTCTAAAACAGCTTGTTTTGTTGTATTAAGCACGAATACATGCTTTTCATGAGGTTATAAGAGAAACAGTTTTGACGCTTATCACAGGGACACTAGTAAACCCGATGTGTTCAGATTTAGCTCGTTTCGGTATAAAACAGCTTGTTTCGTTGTAATAAGCACGAATACATGGTTTTCGCGCAGTTATGAAAGTTTTGACGCGTATCACATGGACACTTGTAAAACCGACGTGTTCAGATTTAGCTCGTTTTGGTCTAAAACAGCTTGTTTCGTTGTATTAGGCACGAATACAAGCTTTTCGAGCAGTTATAAGAGAAAAAGTTTTGACGCGTATCACATGGACAGTTGTAAAACCGATGTGTTCAGATCTAGCTCGTTTTGGTCTAAAACAGCTTGTTTCGTTGTATTAAGCAAGAATACATGCTTTTCGCGCAGTTATAAGAGAAAAAGTTTTGACGCGTATCACATGGACACTTGTAAAACCGATGTGTTCAGATCTAGCTCGTTTTGGTCTAAAACAGCTTGTTTCGTTGTATTAAGCACGAATACAAGGTTTTCGCGCAGTTATGAAAGTTTTGACGCGTATCACATGGACAGTTGTAAAACCTATGTGTTCAGATTTAGCTCGTTTTGGTCTAAAACAGCTTGTTTCGTTGTATTAAGCACGAATACAAGCTTTTCGAGCAGTTATAAGAGAAAAAGTTTTGACGCGTATCACATGAACACTTGTAAAACCGATGTGTTCAGATCTAGCTCGTTTTGGTCTAAAACAGCTTGTTTCGTTGTATTAAGCAAGAATAAATGCTTTTCGCGCAGTTATAAGAGAAAAAGTTTTGACGCGTATCACATGGACACTTGTAAAACCGATGTGTTCAGATCTAGCTCGTTTTAGTCTAAAACAGCTTGTTCCATTTTATTACGCACGAATATATGCTTTTCGCCCAGTTATAAGAGAAAAAGTTTTGACGCGTATCACATGGGCACTTGTAAAACCGAGGTGTTCAGATTTAGCTCGTTTCGGTCTAAAACAGCTTGTTTCGTTGTATTAAGCACCAATACATGCTTTTCGCGCAGTTATAAGAGAAAAAGTTTTGACACGTATCACGTGGACACTTGTAAAACCGATGTGTTCAGATTCAGCTCGTTTTGGTCTAAAACAGCTTGTTTCGTTGTATTAAGCACGAATACAAGCTTTCCGAGCAGTTATAAGAGAAAAATTTTGACGCGTATCACATGGACACTTTTAAAACCGATGTGTTCAGATTTCGCTCGTTTCGATCTAAAACAGCTTGTTTCGTTGTATTATGCAAGAATACATGCTTTTCGCCCAGTTATAAGAGAAAAAGTTTTGACGCGTATCACGTGGACACTTGTAAAACCGATGTGTTCTGATCTAGATCGTTTTGGTCTAAAACAGCGTGGTTTGTTGTATGAAGCACCAACACATGCTTTTAGCGTAGTTATGAGAAAACGTTGTGACGCGTATCACATGGACACTTGTAAAACCGAGGTGTTCAGATCTAGCTCGTTTTGGTCTAAAATAGCTTGTTTCGTTGTATTAAGCACGAATACATCCTTTCCGCGCAGTTATGAAAGTTTTGACGCGTATAACGTGGACACTTGTAAAACCGTTGTGTTCAGATCTAGCACTTTTTGGTCTAAAACAGCTTGTTCTGTTGTATTAAGCACGAATACAAGCTTCTCGCGCAGTTATAGAAGAAAAAGTTTTGACGCGTATCAGAGGAACACTTGTGAAACCGATGAGTTCAGATTTAGCTCGTTTCGGTCTAAAACAGCTTGTTTTGTTGTATTAAGCACGAATACATGCTTTTCATGAGGTTATAAGAGAAACAGTTTTGACGCTTATCACAGGGACACTAGTAAAACCGATGTGTTCAGATTTAGCTCGTTTTGGTCTAAAACAGCTTGTTTCGTTGTATTAAGCACGAATACAAGCTTTTCCAGCAGTTAAAAGAGAAAAAGTTTTCACGCCTATCACATGGACAGTTGTAAAACCGATGTGTTCAGATCTAGCTCGTTTTGGTGTAAAACAGCTTGTTTCGTTTTATTAAGCACGAATACATGCTTTTCGCGCAGTTCTAAGAGAAAAAGTTTTGACGCCTGTCACCGGGACACTTGTAAAACCGATGAGTTCAGATTTAGCTCGGTTCGGTCTAAAACAGCTTGTTTTGTTGTATTAGGCACGAATACATGCTTTTAATGAAGTTATAAGAAAAAAGTTTTGACGCGTATCACAAGGACACTATTAAACCCGATGTGTTCAGATTTAGCTCGTTTCGGTCTAAAACAGCTTGTTTCGTTGTATTAAGCACGAATACAAGCTTTTCGAGCAGTTATAAGAGAAAAAGTTTTGACACTTATCACAGGGACACTTGTAGAACCGATGTTTTCAGAGTTAGCTCGTTTTGGTCTGAAATAGCTTGTTTCGTTATTAAGCAAGAATACACGCTTTTCGCGCAGTTATAAGATAACAAGATTTTACGCGTATCACAGGGACACTTGTAAAACCGTTGTGTTCAGATTTAGCTTGTTTAGGTCTAAAACAGCTTGTTTCGTTGTATTAAGCATGAATACATGCTTTTCGCGCAGTTATGAAAGTTTTGACGCGTATAACGTGGACACTTGTAAAACCGATGTGTTCAGATCTAGCTCGTTTTGGTCTAAAACAGCTTGTTTCGTTGTATTAAGCTCGAATACAAGCTTCTCGCGCAGTTATAGAAGAAAACGTTTTGACGCGTATCAGAGGGACACTTGTAAAACCGATGAGTTCAGATTTAGCTCGTTTCGGTCTAAAACAGCTTGTTTTGTTGTATTAAGCACGAATACATGCTTTTCATGAGGTTATAAGAGAAACAGTTTTGACGCTTATCACAGGGACACTAGTAAACCCGATGTGTTCAGATTTAGCTCGTTTCGGTATAAAACAGCTTGTTTCGTTGTAATAAGCACGAATACATGGTTTTCGCGCAGTTATGAAAGTTTTGACGCGTATCACATGGACACTTGTAAAACCGACGTGTTCAGATTTAGCTCGTTTTGGTCTAAAACAGCTTGTTTCGTTGTATTAGGCACGAATACAAGCTTTTCGAGCAGTTATAAGAGAAAAAGTTTTGACGCGTATCACATGGACAGTTGTAAAACCGATGTGTTCAGATCTAGCTCGTTTTGGTCTAAAACAGCTTGTTTCGTTGTATTAAGCAAGAATACATGCTTTTCGCGCAGTTATAAGAGAAAAAGTTTTGACGCGTATCACATGGACACTTGTAAAACCGATGTGTTCAGATCTAGCTCGTTTTGGTCTAAAACAGCTTGTTTCGTTGTATTAAGCACGAATACAAGGTTTTCGCGCAGTTATGAAAGTTTTGACGCGTATCACATGGACACTTGTAAAACCGATGTGTTCAGATTTTGCTTGTTTTGGTCTACGACAGCTTGTTTCGTTGTATTAAGCACGAATACAAGCTTCTCGCGCAGTTATAAAAGAAAAAGTTTTGACGCGTATCAGAGGGACACTTGTAAAACCGATTAGTTCAGATTTAGCTCGTTTCGGTCTAAAACAGCTTGTTTTGTTGTATTAAGCACGAATACATGCTTTTAATGAGGTTATAAGAGAAACAGTTTTGACGCTTATCCCAGGGACACAAGTAAAACCGATGAGTTCAGATTTAGCTCGTTTCGGTCTAAAACAGCTTGTTTCGTTGTATTAAGCACGAATACATGGTTTTCGCGCAGTTATGAAAGTTTTGACGCGTATCACATGGACACTTGTAAAACCGATGTGTTCAGATTTGGCTCGTTTTGGTCTAAAACAGCTTGTTTCGTTGTATTAAGCACAAATACAAGCTTTTCGAGCAGTTATAAGAGAAAAAGTTTTGACGCGTATCACATGGACACTTGTAAAACCGATGAGCTCAGATTTAGCTCGTTTCGGTCTAAAGCAGCTTTTTTGTTGTATTAAGCACGAATACATGCTTTTAATGAAGTTATAAGAGAAACAGTTTTGACGCGTATCACAGGGACACTAGTAAACCCGATGTGTTCAGATTTAGCTCGTTTCGGTCTAAAACAGCTTGTTTCGTTGTATTAAGCACGAATACATGGTTTTCGCGCAGTTACGAAAGTTTTGACGCGTATCACATGAACACTTGTAAAACCGATGTGTTCAGATCTAGCTCGTTTTGGTCTAAAACAGCTTGTTTCCTTGTATTAAGCAAGAATAAATGCTTTTCGCGCAGTTATAAGAGAAAAAGTTTTGACGCGTATCACATGGACACTTGTAAAACCGATGTGCTCAGATCTAGCTCGTTTTAGTCTAAAACAGCTTGTTCCATTTTATTACGCACGAATATATGCTTTTCGCCCAGTTATAAGAGATAAAGTTTTGACGCGTATCACATGGGCACTTGTAAAACCGAGGTGTTCAGATTTAGCTCGTTTCGGTCTAAAACAGTTTGTTTCGTTCTATTAAGCACCAATACATGCTTTTCGCGCAGTTATAAGAGAAAAAGTTTTGACGCGTATCACGTGGACACTTGTAAAACCGATGTGTTCAGATTCAGCTCGTTTTGGTCTAAAACAGCTTGTTTCGTTGTATTAAGCACGAATACAAGCTTTCCGAGCAGTTATAAGAGAAAAATTTTGACGCGTATCACATGGACACTTTTAAAACCGATGTGTTCAGATTTCGCTCGTTTCGATCTAAAACAGCTAGTTTTGTTGTATTAAGCACAAACACATGCTTTTAGCGCAGTTATGAGAAAACATTGTGACGCGTATCGCATGGACACTTGTAAAACCGAGGTGTTCAAATCTAGCTCGTTTTGCTCTAAAACAGCTTGTTTCGTTGTATTAAGCACGAATACATGCTTTTCGCGCAGTTATCAGAGAAAAAGTTGTGACGCGTGTCACAGGGACACATGTAAAACCGATGTGTTGAGATTTAGCTCGTTTCAGTCTAAAACAGCTTGTTTCGTTGTATTACGCACGAATATATGCTTTTCCCGCAGTTATAAGAGAAAAAGATTTGACGCCTGTCACAGGGACACTTGTAAAACCGATGTGTTCTGATCTAGCTCGTTTTGGTCTAGAACAGCTTGTTTCGTTGTATTAAGCAAGAATACAAGCTTTTCGCGCAGTTATAAGAAAAACAGTTTTGACGCGTGTCACATGGACACTTGTAAAACCGATGTTTTAAGATTTAGCTCGTTTTGGTCTGAAACAGCTTGTTTCGTTGTATTAAGCAAGAATACATGCTTTTCGCGCAGTTATAAGATAAAAAGTTTTTACGCGTATCACAGGGACACTTGTAAAACCGTTGTGTTCAGATTTAGCTCGTTTAGGTCGTAAACAGCTTGTTTCGCTGTATTAAGCACGAATACATGCTTTTCGCGCAGTTGTAGAAGAAAAAGTTTTGACGCGCATCAGAGGGACACTTGTAAAACCGATGAGTTCAGATTTAGCTCGTTTCGGTCTAAAACAGATTGTTTTGTTGTATTAAGCACGAATACATGCTTTTCATGAGGTTATAAGAGAAACAGTTTTGACGCTTATCACAGGGACACTAGTAAACCCGATGTGTTCAGCTTTAGCTCGTTTTGGTCTAAAACAGCTTGTTTCATTGTATTAAGCAAGAATACATGGTTTTCGCGCAGTTATGAAAGTTTTGACGCGTATCACATGGACACTTGTAAAACCGATGTGTTCAGATCTAGCTCTTTTTGGGATAAAACAGCTTGTTTCGTTGTATTAAGCAAGAATACATGCTTTTCGCGCAGTTATAAGAGAAAAAGTTTTGTCGCGTATCAAATGGACACTTGTAAAACCGATGTGTTCAGATCTAGCTCGTTTTGGTCTAAAACAGCTTGTTTCGTTTTATTAAGCACGAATACATGCTTTTCGCGCAGTTCTAAGAGAAAAAGTTTTGACGCGTGTCGCCGGGACACTTGTAAAACCGATGAGTTCAGATTTAGCTCGTTTCGGTCTAAAACAGCTTGTTTTGTTGTATTAAGCACGAATACATGCTTTTAATGAAGTTATAAGGGAAACAGTTTTGACGCGTATCACAGGGACACTAGTAAACCCGACGTGTTCAGATTTAGCTCGTTTCGTACTAAAACAGCTTGTTTCGTTGTATTAAGCACGAATACATGGTTTTCGAGCAGTTATGAAAGTTTTGACGCGTATCACATGGACACTTGTAAAACCGATGTGTACAGATCTAGCTCGTTTTGGTCTAAAACAGCTTGTTTCGTTGTATTAAGCAAGAATACATGCTTTTCGCGCAGTTATAAGAGAAAAAGTTTTGACGCGTATCACATGGACACTTGTAAAACCGATGTGTTCAGATCTAGCTCGTTTTGGTCTAAAACAGCTTGTTTCGTTGTATTAGGCACGAATACAAGGTTTTCGCGCAGTTATGAAAGTTTTGACGCGTATCCCTTGGACACTTGTAAAACCGATGTGTTCAGATTTTGCTTGTTTTGGTCTACGACAGCTTGTTTCGTTGTATTAAGCACGAATACAAGCTTCTCGCGCAGTTATAAAAGAAAAAGTTTTGACGCGTATCAGAGGGACACTTGTAAAACCGATGAGTTCAGATTTAGCTCGTTTCGGTCTAAAACAGCTTGTTTTGTTGTATTAAGCACGAATACATGCTTTTAATGAGGTTATAAGAGAAACAGTTTTGACGCTTATCCCAGGGACACAAGTAAACCCGATGTGTTCAGATTTAGCTCGTTTCGGTCTAAAACAGCTTGTTTCTTTGTATTAAGCACGAATACATGGTTTTCGCGCAGTTATGAAAGTTTTGACGCGTATCACATGGACACTTGTAAAACCGATGTGTTCAGAATTGGCTCGTTTTGGTCTAAAACAGCTTGTTTCGTTGTGTTAAGCACAAATACAAGGTTTTCGAGCAGTTATAAGAGAAAAAGTTTTGACGCGTATCACATGGACACTTGTAAAACCGATGAGCTCAGATTTAGCTCGTTTCGGTCTAAAGCAGCTTTTTTTGTTGTATTAAGCACGAATACATGCTTTAATTGAAATTATAAGAGAAACAGTTTTGACTCGTATCACAGGGACACTAGTAAACCCGATGTGTTCAAATTTAGCTCGTTTCGGCCTAAAAAAGCTTGTTTCGTTGTATTAAGCACGAATACATGATTTTCGCGCAGTTATGAAAGTTTTGACGCGTATCACATGGACAGTTGTAAAACCTATGTGTTCAGATTTAGCTCGTTTTGGTCTAAAACAGCTTGTTTCGTTGTATTAAGCACGAATACAAGCTTTTCGAGCAGTTATAAGAGAAAAAGTTTTGACGCGTATCACATGAACACTTGTAAAACCGATGTGTTCAGATCTAGCTCGTTTTGGTCTAAAACAGCTTGTTTCGTTGTATTAAGCAAGAATAAATGCTTTTCGCGCAGTTATAAGAGAAAAAGTTTTGACGCGTATCACATGGACACTTGTAAAACCGAGGTGTTCAGATTTAGCTCGTTTCGGTCTAAAACAGCTTGTTTCGTTGTATTAAGCACCAATACATGCTTTTCGCGCTGTTATAAGAGAAAAAGTTTTGACACGTATCACGTGGACACTTGTAAAACCGATGTGTTCAGATTCAGCTCGTTTTGGTCTAAAACAGCTTGTTTCGTTGTATTAAGCACGAATACAAGCTTTCCGAGCAGTTATAAGAGAAAAATTTTGACGCGTATCACATGGACACTTTTAAAACCGATGTGTTCAGATTTCGCTCGTTTCGATCTAAAACAGCTTGTTTCGTTGTATTATGCAAGAATACATGCTTTTCGCCCAGTTATAAGAGAAAAAGTTTTGACGCGTATCACGTGGACACTTGTAAAACCGATGTGTTCTGATCTAGATCGTTTTGGTCTAAAACAGCGTGTTTTGTTGTATGAAGCACCAACACATGCTTTTAGCGTAGTTATGAGAAAACGTTGTGACGCGTATCACATGGACACTTGTAAAACCGAGGTGTTCAGATCTAGCTCGTTTTGGTCTAAAATAGCTTGTTTCGTTGTATTAAGCACGAATACATCCTTTCCGCGCAGTTATGAAAGTTTTGACGCGTATAACGTGGACACTTGTAAAACCGTTGTGTTCAGATCTAGCACTTTTTGGTCTAAAACAGCTTGTTCTGTTGTATTAAGCACGAATACAAGCTTCTCGCGCAGTTATAGAAGAAAAAGTTTTGACGCGTATCAGAGGAACACTTGTGAAACCGATGAGTTCAGATTTAGCTCGTTTCGGTCTAAAACAGCTTGTTTTGTTGTATTAAGCACGAATACATGCTTTTCATGAGGTTATAAGAGAAACAGTTTTGACGCTTATCACAGGGACACTAGTAAAACCGATGTGTTCAGATTTAGCTCGTTTTGGTCTAAAACAGCTTGTTTCGTTGTATTAAGCACGAATACAAGCTTTTCCAGCAGTTAAAAGAGAAAAAGTTTTCACGCCTATCACATGGACAGTTGTAAAACCGATGTGTTCAGATCTAGCTCGTTTTGGTGTAAAACAGCTTGTTTCGTTTTATTAAGCACGAATACATGCTTTTCGCGCAGTTCTAAGAGAAAAAGTTTTGACGCGTGTCACCGGGACACTTGTAAAACCGATGAGTTCAGATTTAGCTCGGTTCGGTCTAAAACAGCTTGTTTTGTTGTATTAGGCACGAATACATGCTTTTAATGAAGTTATAAGAAAAAAGTTTTGACGCGTATCACAAGGACACTATTAAACCCGATGTGTTCAGATTTAGCTCGTTTCGGTCTAAAACAGCTTGTTTCGTTGTATTAAGCACGAATACAAGCTTTTCGAGCAGTTATAAGAGAAAAAGTTTTGACACTTATCACAGGGACACTTGTAGAACCGATGTTTTCAGAGTTAGCTCGTTTTGGTCTGAAACAGCTTGTTTCGTTATTAAGCAAGAATACACGCTTTTCGCGCAGTTATAAGATAACAAGATTTTACGCGTATCACAGGGACACTTGTAAAACCGTTGTGTTCAGATTTAGCTTGTTTAGGTCTAAAACAGCTTGTTTCGTTGTATTAAGCATGAATACATGCTTTTCGCGCAGTTATGAAAGTTTTGACGCGTATAACGTGGACACTTGTAAAACCGATGTGTTCAGATCTAGCTCGTTTTGGTCTAAAACAGCTTGTTTCGTTGTATTAAGCTCGAATACAAGCTTCTCGCGCAGTTATAGAAGAAAACGTTTTGACGCGTATCAGAGGGACACTTGTAAAACCGATGAGTTCAGATTTAGCTCGTTTCGGTCTAAAACAGCTTGTTTTGTTGTATTAAGCACGAATACATGCTTTTCATGAGGTTATAAGAGAAACAGTTTTGACGCTTATCACAGGGACACTAGTAAACCCGATGTGTTCAGATTTAGCTCGTTTCGGTATAAAACAGCTTGTTTCGTTGTAATAAGCACGAATACATGGTTTTCGCGCAGTTATGAAAGTTTTGACGCGTATCACATGGACACTTGTAAAACCGACGTGTTCAGATTTAGCTCGTTTTGGTCTAAAACAGCTTGTTTCGTTGTATTAGGCACGAATACAAGCTTTTCGAGCAGTTATAAGAGAAAAAGTTTTGACGCGTATCACATGGACAGTTGTAAAACCGATGTGTTCAGATCTAGCTCGTTTTGGTCTAAAACAGCTTGTTTCGTTGTATTAAGCAAGAATACATGCTTTTCGCGCAGTTATAAGAGAAAAAGTTTTGACGCGTATCACATGGACACTTGTAAAACCGATGTGTTCAGATCTAGCTCGTTTTGGTCTAAAACAGCTTGTTTCGTTGTATTAAGCACGAATACAAGGTTTTCGCGCAGTTATGAAAGTTTTGACGCGTATCACATGGACACTTGTAAAACCGATGTGTTCAGATTTTGCTTGTTTTGGTCTACGACAGCTTGTTTCGTTGTATTAAGCACGAATACAAGCTTCTCGCGCAGTTATAAAAGAAAAAGTTTTGACGCGTATCAGAGGGACACTTGTAAAACCGATGAGTTCAGATTTAGCTCGTTTCGGTCTAAAACAGCTTGTTTTGTTGTATTAAGCACGAATACATGCTTTTAATGAGGTTATAAGAGAAACAGTTTTGACGCTTATCCCAGGGACACAAGTAAAACCGATGAGTTCAGATTTAGCTCGTTTCGGTCTAAAACAGCTTGTTTCGTTGTATTAAGCACGAATACATGGTTTTCGCGCAGTTATGAAAGTTTTGACGCGTATCACATGGACACTTGTAAAACCGATGTGTTCAGATTTGGCTCGTTTTGGTCTAAAACAGCTTGTTTCGTTGTATTAAGCACAAATACAAGCTTTTCGAGCAGTTATAAGAGAAAAAGTTTTGACGCGTATCACATGGACACTTGTAAAACCGATGAGCTCAGATTTAGCTCGTTTCGGTCTAAAGCAGCTTTTTTGTTGTATTAAGCACGAATACATGCTTTTAATGAAGTTATAAGAGAAACAGTTTTGACGCGTATCACAGGGACACTAGTAAACCCGATGTGTTCAGATTTAGCTCGTTTCGGTCTAAAACAGCTTGTTTCGTTGTATTAAGCACGAATACATGGTTTTCGCGCAGTTACGAAAGTTTTGACGCGTATCACATGAACACTTGTAAAACCGATGTGTTCAGATCTAGCTCGTTTTGGTCTAAAACAGCTTGTTTCCTTGTATTAAGCAAGAATAAATGCTTTTCGCGCAGTTATAAGAGAAAAAGTTTTGACGCGTATCACATGGACACTTGTAAAAACCGATGTGCTCAGATCTAGCTCGTTTTAGTCTAAAACAGCTTGTTCCATTTTATTACGCACGAATATATGCTTTTCGCCCAGTTATAAGAGATAAAGTTTTGACGCGTATCACATGGGCACTTGTAAAACCGAGGTGTTCAGATTTAGCTCGTTTCGGTCTAAAACAGTTTGTTTCGTTCTATTAAGCACCAATACATGCTTTTCGCGCAGTTATAAGAGAAAAAGTTTTGACGCGTATCACGTGGACACTTGTAAAACCGATGTGTTCAGATTCAGCTCGTTTTGGTCTAAAACAGCTTGTTTCGTTGTATTAAGCACGAATACAAGCTTTCCGAGCAGTTATAAGAGAAAAATTTTGACGCGTATCACATGGACACTTTTAAAACCGATGTGTTCAGATTTCGCTCGTTTCGATCTAAAACAGCTAGTTTTGTTGTATTAAGCACAAACACATGCTTTTAGCGCAGTTA